>NC_053159.1:108577945-108820445 GCF_016835505.1 Polypterus senegalus | reverse complement strand
ACTTTTGCATTTCTGCATGTATGTGTTTACACACTACTGCATCAGTGAGTGGACACAACTGTGCAAATTCTCTATGTGCTTTATGTGTGTGTGTGTATATATATATATATATATATATATATATATACATATATATATACACATACAAACACACATATATATATATATCTTTATCTTTATAGTGTATGTATATGTGTTTGTGTGTATATATGTATGTATGTATATATATATATATATATATATATATATATGAGTGAGAGAGATAGCTTTAGTTTTTATTTTGAAATGGCAAAGTATTTAAATTTTAAAAGAGTTTTATTTGTGTGATCTTTAGAGCGTGTATATAATTACTCTTACACATGGATAAGTTAGCAGCTCCTCTAGACAGGAGCCTCATATTTAATTTAAAGGATGTAGGTCTGCTTCAGGGATTATTGACACCAAAAGAGTGAAAATATAAGATGCCATTAGACAATCCCATTTAACTGTGGTGAAGCTGTATTTCCTTATGCTGCTTCTCGGAAATGTTATGGCAAATTCAATATTAAAAAATCCATTATGTCTTTTATAATCTATATTGGTTTATATGTATTTGTTGTTTTCTTATTTATTATCTGAATTGAGTTTTATGAAGCAATGAGTACATTGTTTTCAGAGCTTTTTGATTTATTGTAGTAAAAATTAATAGATCAACAGTTCATATCTCTCTCAAGCTTAGAATGTTTTAATCCTGACAAAATTTAACAATTAATACATTCGGCTAATGCAGAAAGTTAGCCAAAATTATTTTGCTGTTGAACTTGATGGCGAAGAGACACAATGGGACATCAACTGTTTAAACAAAAGTTTGACATTCTAATGGGATAGGTATACAAATTTGTTATTATTTAAAAAAATCACCCGTTGTTCATTATTTATTTGTCACACAATCTCTTCAAGCATTTATCCGTTACAATCAATGCTTTTTAACCAATAACCTATTGTGGGCCCCATTGGTTAAACATTTTGCCTCTGTAGAGTTATATACATGGTTGTTTTAATGTGCAAAAATAATCAGACAGTATGTCTAGGTAAATGCTGGGTATGAAATTTGTGCAATTGGTTCTTTTCAGTCGTTCTATGTGTATATACAGTATATCCCTAATAAATAATAAATATCCCTAATACTCAAGTAGGTGCAGATGATGCTAAAACATAATTGACAATATTTACAATTTAGTTATTTGTAGTGTTCCAATCAGACAGATATTTTTTTTCTAAATAGCTAGAAATGTACTATATTGTGTAACGTGTAAAGGGAAAGACTGAATATAGCAGCATGTGTTTTTGAGGATAAAAGAGCAGGCTCTCCAATGAGCTAATTCGGAATTTGAAGATTTATTAAATAAAGAATTGTAATTGAGTAGATTTTCAGCAGGGCAGGCAGCACAGAGATGGAGTGGTTATCAATGTTACCTGATAGCAATACAGTTATGATGACTGGTCTGGTCACTGTATTTGTGGATTTTACATGTTCTGCATGTGTCTGTTTGGGTTTCACCTGCTTGTCACACACACCACAAAGATAAGAACGTTGCATGTGTGTTACACTCAGCAGGTTCCCAATGATACAGTAGCAGAATTAGCAAGTTTGAAAAAGTGGGTGGATAGATTTTACAACCTTATTTAAACCTGTAAAAGTAAAAAATAATCTATTGAAGGCAAAAGTGAAGAAAAGTAAGTATTACTTTTTATTTGCTAAGCAAATTAATTGTCACACTCAAAGCTTATGTGCATTATCTGTTTCATTTATAACACAGAAAATCACATAAAGAAACTGGTACTGTCAAAGTATTCTGAGAATATATGCATTACATTAAACTCTAAAGGCTGTTAGAGTAATTTCCACTTTGCTTGAGGAAGACTCCTTGCTATACATATCCCATACCTAATAATACGCCTTTTCTCTCAGTTTTTCTAGCATGCCTGGTTTCAGAGTAAACTATTATTACTGTTTTATTATTTTAATAGAGTAGTTTACTAAATTGTTTTAATAATAAATAGTACTTAGCTATTTGGGGGGTATTTGTCTAAAAACGTTTACTTTCTATATATTCTGACATAGCCATATTTTTGAGTAAATAAAATGATACCCCATATAGAAATATCAGAATGTGTTTGTGCTTTTAAAAATGGTTACGCATCACAGCAAGTTTCCACTTCATTCATTGAGGTAAACAAAGTTAGAAACATTCCAGTTCATGTTTCACATAATCTTTTCTGCTGTCATGAGCAGCCACAAGCTTTAACATATTTGCTATTTTTGTTATTCTCATATCTGCTAAAGAATTAAGTCTTTTACAGTGATTAAACAATTCCTTTTTAATACTGGTATCTTTTCAATTCTCTGTCTGCTTTGAAATTGAAATAAATACATTAGAATGACTGTTCCCTTCATTTTTTAATGCAAATAAAGATGGAGCAGCTACACATCTTCTTAAAATCTGTAGCAAATTAGCAGAAGATGTGTCGCCATAAACAGCTGTTGCATTTTAATCAGGCGTCTGTAGAGCTGTGTTTGCTTTGTGAAAGAAAAAAAAAACTAAAACAGTATTCTACTGACCTTGTTTTGTGTCTCAGGCTTAACCCTTGATCTTCTGTAAAGATTCATTCAAAAAACATTTTGTCGCTTGTTTTAGTTTGGCATTGTCTCACTTGGAGTCTCATGATTTATCCTCCTCTTTCCGAATAAGTGCTTCTTCCTTGCCTAAGTTAAATAATTTCAAAGCACAGCAGACATGATATTCTTATTTGTTTTCCACTTTTATCATTTTATTGAAAGGTCTCATGGTGAACTATATTTCTGAGTATACAATGGTTATGTGTATATTGTTTCTTTTACTTAAACATTTATTATGACAATCAGTTAAAGAAACTTGGATCTATTAGTATGATTTCTTTCTTGAGGTTGAGATTATTTTTTTACTCAGACCATGCACTCTAACTAGTCACAGTAGCCTGGTTCTTTTCCACATGTGCAAAATCTGAAACTGATATGCCCAAGACAACATTACTACAGCTTTATTGTGAGGATACGGAATTGGTGCTACTGCCGTGTTTTTAATAATCCCACCCCTAAACCTCACCCCTAAACAGTTAATGAACACTCAAGCAATGTGGAACTCACAGCTTTACTTAGCCTTAATCTGTAAGCTTGATTACCTCGTAACCTCCAACCGCCTTGCTTTATCCATACACAGCAGGACTTTTAAAGAAACATTAGTGGCACTGTGCCCGGTTCTGGTTTTGGGGAAATTACTCAGTGAGAAAGAAAGGTGCAAGGATGCCATCTGAGATCTGCTTTGAGGTCATTAGCACTGTTTCATGGCAGTAGTGGTGGGTGCTGCCCACCATCATATATGCTGGCACTGCTCTGTCAAACCATGGATCCAATTCCCTTTTGTTTACCCTTGTCATTACAGCTACACCATAATCTAACTTGATGAGCAAATAGGACTTGCATTTTACTCCTGCGTTGAGCCTAAATAAATACTCGTATACAAAATGTATTTAAGGGAAGTGGAGCTTAATTTAAAATTTCACTTTTCCTATCTGTGAATGATAAATATGAATCCATCTCACATTTATCAGCAAACAAAATCCAGTAACCTTGAAAATTGTAATTTTCTGCAGTTAAATACGACATTTTGCTTAACAAAGTGTGCATTATTTTTTCTATACTTTAACTGTCAATTTAATACAATGTGACCCTTGCAACTGTTTAATATAACTTAAACAGCTGACAGTTCCTGCGGATGATGGATTTTAGGTTAAAAAAATGCCCTTAGCTGAGAAATGGTTCATCTCTGGGTCAGAGCATCCTTATTGCTTTTTAATTGAGTTTGAATGGGTAAAAGCGAAATCTACACTGAGCAGATGAAACTCAAAAGTTGCTCATTACCTACTAAAATACAAAGAATGGGGGGAAAAGATACATGTCTCTTTAGGCATGGGTCATTTGTAGGTGGCGTGATGTGTCCTGTTTTAACTTAGAATAATAAAGAATAACACTTTCTTACTGCCTCACTGCACAACCACACAGAAGAAATAATTAAAAGTGATAAAATTAGAATTGTTATATTTTATAGCAGACTCCTAGTTAGGGGAAATTCTACTTGGGATGTAAATGCTTTCATATAATATGTCTTGTGTTACAATTTTTACAGTCTGTTTTACTCCTCTAACATACCATACACAGTTTGGAAACCATTTTAACTAATTATTAAGTAATAGAAGTTTGTAGCAGTGACCTCTGTAAAGAAGTCAGAACAGAAAATGATTCTGCTCTCACTGTATGCATCTTGCTTGCTCTGTTAAAGTAAATTCTGTTATCGTAGTGTTTTCATTTGTACCCGGTATACACCAATCTGTTTTACAGTCTTTTGGAAACCACTGTATAGCACTTATCTTTCTTCATAAATCACCGTTGTGGAAAATTTTCAGTACTGATGCAGTCTGAGATCTTTTTAAGCAAACTTCATTTCTAAGGGTAGCACTATTGGCATCATTGTAACATGCAGGATCAATACATCTAATTGGTTCAGACTGAAATTCACTGAAAGTCAGTGTGTTACAAGGATTAATGAGTATTCTTTATAGGTCTGTTATTGAAAATCTTTTGGCGTGGTATGGTAGTACCACTGTTATGTGTGAGAAACAGCAGGACAGTGGTGCAGGCTACTTCTGAAATCATAGAATGTAATGTTAAACTGTGATTCACTGTACTCTTCTAAACTAAAGCATAAAGCTCTAAAACATCTTCTATGACCCATCATATTGCATCCTTCTTCTGCTCACACTCCCTTCTCCTGGTAAACGGCTTATGTCTGTCGAAACGAAGACTACCAGACTTCATAACAGCACTTAACCCACAAGCTGAGGGATGCATGAACTTGACATCTTGACCTCTGAGTCTTCTGAACTAATTTGATAAATATATCCAAATGTTTTTTTGTAAAATGTGGACTGTTGGAGAATGATTGGTACTGGTTTTATATGTTGTGTGTTTTCATCAATATTTTATTACACAAGCATCACCAAATCAAATCTATGCAGTTAGAGCTGTTATGGCAATAAAGTAATGTAATGCAGAGCAAATATAAATTGTAGATGAGAAGGCATCTGAGAAATTTTGAAGGCTTTAAATTAATAAATGCCAGGCAAACTTTCAGCTCTCTCTTTATTAAACTCACAAGCCTACAATCGAAGTACCTATCATTTGCTTAACAAAATTGCCACTGAGATAAGCTCTGTGCAGTTGTGAAACCAGAAGAATTGGGTTTAATATATGGATGGATGGATCTTCGTAATCTTCTCCTTGAACTCCTAACTACATCCCTTTACTTTTTTATGAACTTTAATTTAGTAGTTTTTCAGGCAGTTTGACTTTGTTCTTGTTATGTGTTAATTTTTATATGTTCTTGGTTTTATGGAGAATTAAAGCGTTATTCCCTTACTTTTAAAATACATTGCCCCTCAAGAAGGCTCTGTGTTACCTGATGTTTTCAGCATTATAAATTATAAGGTTACAGATTTAATCCCTACCAGGGATTTAATCCCTAAAGGATTATCCTGAGCTGTTAACTTAATCTACCCATGCTATTGTAGAACCATTCAAATAAATGAACTGGTGATTTACACTGAACAGTGTAGTCACCAAGACAAATAATAACAAAATAACATTGGCTTGCTATTGTCAAGCACTTCTTTGCTTATATGAACAGCTTTTGGAATGTCTCCTGCAGCTCACATATGATTTAAAATTTCCTTTTTATATACTGGCAGCTCCCAGACTTTTTTTTTTTTTTTGGTTGCTGTTGTTGAATTATACTTTGGACAGGCGCAGCATATTGGTGCAGTGGTTAATGCTGCTGCTTCACAGCTCCAGAGTCCAGGGTTCAAAACGTGGTGCTCACAATCTGTTTAGAGCTGCATGTTTTCCCTGTGTTTGCAGAGGTTTTCCTCACTGGACTGCATTTTTCTTCCACATCAGAATGAGTTTTTTGACTGAAAATTGCCTTCAGGTGTGTGTGTGTGTAAGTGTGCCTTCTAATGGACTGACACCTTGTCCAGAGCTGGATCCTTGGACCTTGATATTTCTAGGATAGGCTATATGAATGGATTGATGGATTGGGAAATTCAGCAAAAGAGATATATGTGTGCATCCAGGCCACAATAAATGTACGGTGGTGTTGGTTGTCAATCATACAAATAATTTAATAAACTGTGTTTTACTTTTACTTCTCTGATTCATGCCTTATCTTTATTTATCTGCTTTTTATGATATTTACAGTAGGTGAAACATTATTATATACAAGTATTTGTACAGTTAAGTGTTAAATGCACCACTCTGTTTTGACCTTGTAGAAATGGCTTTTGGATTAAGTTGTTTATTCTGGTAAACTACATAAATTTTGTAAACGTTAATAAATATCTTAGTCGCTGATTACTTTATGTGATAATGAAGCTATTTCCTGCTATTGCAATTGGTTTTAATGTGTTCTCCGGAAGTGTAGTCCGCTTGCTAGAGAATTGCATTTTCTTTAGCCAGTACTTACAGTATATGCATACTGGCATCATGTGAAGTCACATAGTGTAAGAGCTGTAACTTTCACTAGGTTGTATTTCATTTAGAGAGTGTTCAAAGTATGTTTGCTGTGACATCACAGTAGGCAAAGTCAAACACAACAGAGATTCTGAAGTCATGAGCTGTAGCCCTGCTGTTTTTATGGCGTATTTGTTGTAGCAATGTCTTGGTTTATATTGCCCTTCAGGCTGCTTGACGTTTGGAGTGTGCCTGTCTTTTTGGCTGCACATACCATCGTTTTAATAAATTTTGTTTGTCTGGCACCATTTTTATCATGTCTGCAAAATGTAAGACAGTTTAGTTTGTTTCAAATTGTAGATAAAAAGAAAAATCTGAAAAAAATCCCACTAGTGCTTATACAGAAGTTTTTAAATAAATTAATTTTAACCATTAATAAATAAGAATGTAGGTGTATTTTTAAAATTTTAAATCCTAATGAGGAGATAATGTTCCACATTTGCTTCAGTTCAAGACCCTTTAACAAGGTCACATGGAAATAAGTGCTAGCACAGGAAAAAAATGTTTTGCTAAGTAAGGTATAATGAGGTGTTGTGTACTTTCATTATTGATTGTATTACTAGGTTTGTAGCTGCTGATTTCTGCTAAACAAATGTAGAATATGAACTTTGTTCTGAGATCAGGTCATCTTCAAAAACAGATTAACAACCTGTGATTCTCATTTACCACCTGAAAGCTCACTTGACAAATAACATCCCATGAGCTGACGGTTGGCTACAAGTTAATGTTTGTGTCTAATGATGGTTACTTTATATTTAATGATAAGTAACTAATTGGGAAAACAGATTTGTTATACATTTTCTCTAAACAGTTTTACTTAAAAGGTGAAGCAGCTTGAAGAAAGTATGAAAGCAGAAAACTTGCATCCTCAGCTTGTAATGTTAGCATTTCCACACAAATGCTTTTAATTAAAGAACCTGCAGAACTGTTCTGATTGGAAATTAAAGTATTATCATACAGTACAGCGATAACGTAAAGAATAGCCTATGTGATTTTTTTAAGATGTATGTAATCCCCTTGTGATTAATAAAGTTTATCTAATCAAATGTACACTAAGCTTTTTTTTCCCCTTCTCCTGAACTGACTGTTCAATAGACTTGTTTAGTTAAATCATTTCTCGTAGCCATTTTTGGCTTTACCTTGTAACAGTATGTATGTGGACTATTCACCAGGCCTTTGCCAATGAACACCATTCTGACATCTCGTGCCTGCAGAATAAGGTCCTGTTATCCCTTTTTGAAACAAAATTTAGCCTTTTGTTTTTGGGACTGTATAAGATCAGGTTTGCATTGCTCTTTGCCTGACCCCTCACCTTAGATCTGTTAGTAAAGGGTCACCTCACAAGATCATGGAACTTCTGAAACCATGGTTGCAGAGATGCCAAATATATTGGACATTGGATTTTTGTTAGTGGTCATGACCTTTTAAGTGTTGTGTGTAAAGAAACAAAAGTGAATTAAGTGGACCATTGGATTTTTTCCAGCTATTGAAATGTTACATTTATTTTAAGGGGGAAAAAAATAAAACAAGGTTTTTTAGGGTAATTCCTCTCAAATAGTTAAGCCTCATAGTTAGGGGAAGCAATGTAGAATTTGTTTTGGACATGGACTAATGTGCCAGCTATATGTTTCTAAAATTACAGAATTATTCATCAAATTGGAATTGCATATGACCCCATTCTGTGCCTTGTATGTGACTTCATGTGGCTTTTTTGTTCTGACTATGCTTAATGAATCCTCAGGCTATCAGGACCTTGGGCTATATTTGTGATTTCCAGCATCTCTCTTCCACATAAGGATCGGTTACAGTAGTTTTACTGAGAGTTGTTATTGGAGTCATAGTTTTGATGTCTGTTTGTCTGGCTCCTCAAATCAGTTTGCCAAAAGAAGATACTTGAAGCACAAAGCTTCCGTAGACATGGCCTTAAGGATAACTTGGGTACACAAGCGTCTCCACCAAGCCAAGGGCTGTCACGATCCTAGGGGAAGAGTGTTTGTGGACAAAATAATGGTTTGCATTGGAGGAAGCTCATAATTGTCAGAATTATCTTTCTAAAGGACATGTACTATTCTTGTAGTATTTCCCAATTTCTCTCAAACTTGCAGATTTATTTTTATTTTTAAAGAGCAAATTTGATTACTCAGTTTACTGCATATATTTATTACCATAAGCAACATAATATGAATGCATTTTATTCCAGAATAAAGTCTGTTTGAATAGTTGTTTGAATTGAGAACATGGCATTGTTAGAACATGATTAATCATTGAAGCAAAAACAACAAGCTGAAACTATTTTAAATCAGGCAAAATTAAGTGCTCCAACTGAAGAATAAGAAACAAAATACATTCCCTGTGTGATATGTTAAATAAATTAGCTTTTTTCTACATCTTTTCTGGTGATATTTTATTAATTAATGGCATTAAAGAACTGCTCATAAAACTTTCCAGTATACTTCATTTCAGGATGGGCCGACAAAGCTGTCTACTTGTGCCACTATCACAGTTGGTGTGATAAATTATAGAGTGTCTAAAGCAAACAGGAAGTCTCCCAAATTTCATAAATAGTTAACAAACAGAGACATGAGGCTTATTGGCACTAGTGAAGCATTGGCTGTGAATTTATTTTTTATTAATCATGGGTATTGACAGTAAAAAGAAACATTTCAAAGGCTAAATGAAAAACATTTTGACGGATTTATTTAAAGAACACAGTTTCCCAAGGGAATGAAATAAAAATAAGTCACTTTGTTTATAGCAATCTTTGCTTTAGCTTGTAATTTATATTCAATAAACATATTAGGAAATTTAGTAAAACACCTTTTACTTGTTAAATGTACGGCAGTACCTATTTAATTCAATCCTTGATAACTTAGCTAAGCATAATTTTGAATGGCCAAAATGTTGGAAGATTTTAACATTTATATAATCCAAGTTCTGGCAAAGATTGCTTAGACATTTCTGTCACCCCCTACTGGGGAGGAAATATAGGTCTGCCCCTCCATATATTGAGACCTCTTAAACGTCCACAATTTATCAGTGTGCCCTCATTTCCACCTAAAAATGCTCAATACATGGAAGGGCCTTCTGCTGTCATAAATGCAGACCTGTTTCCCCTTCACTCTTAAATTCTCCAGTGTCACAATGATTACAGTTCTGTAAACCTGGCTGTCTCCTGTTGACTATACACTACCCCACTCAGGCTTGCATAAAAGTGCTCTCTGAACTGAAGCCTTTGGTAATCCTACTGACTACCACTACATGTAGGATTTTGAATTATCCATCAGTCCATTTTCTAACCCATTTATTTTGTTAATGGCCCTGGCCAGTCTATCTCAAACCCTTAAAATATGCTGTGAGGAAGGAGCCTATTCTAGATGAGGTGCCATTCTTCTAACACTTTTTGGATCATGGAGGGAAGTCTTTAAGTATTAATGTATGCCATATTTTAAATGTGTAGCACTTAACAGTGATGGCTTTTGTAAAAAGCATGTGTTTATTTGGACCATTTTCTGAGTTCCTCTCCCCACACCACACTCAATAATGGAAACGCCCCATTCCATTTTCAAGGGATTCTATTAGTATGTGTTCCAACACAAGATGCCTATTGATGAATATTGACCTATAACCTTTTTGGTGACTCAGCAAACTTTAAACTACAAGGCACTTGTATTAAGTGAACCAGAAAGACATCTTTCAGTTCTTCTTTCCTCCTTTTTAGAAAATAACATTGTGTTGTATTTTACATTCATTTTGTATATTCATACTGCACAGTATATATGAGTTTATTATCAATGATTGTTTTTTGACTGGTGATTTTTATATAAGCCTGTAATTAATTTCTTTCATTTTCCTTTATTTTGAACTCTGAAGACACTGATTTTTCTCATGTTTCTCCCCGTTTAGTGACTCAGAGCAAAGTACAGATTATAAACTGACATTTTACAGCTCTTTCAGTGCAGTGCAGACAAGTGTAGCAAATCAGTAAATTCATGAAGCCCTGTGACATTAGCCCAGAGGGAAATGCCAGCCCTTAGACCGGACTGTGAACCTTTTGTCCTCTCTGTCACAGCTTTAACACGTAAAACTGTTGGGTTAGCGTGCTAACTTCACTGGGGTCAGCTCCAATATGCAGCCGAGAAAAATGAAAAACATGCCACTAGTGGGGACAAAAGCAGGGTCAGCAGCTGGTGAAGGATATGGCAATCATTTATAAAAATATGCTTTCTCAAGCCCGCAAAAACAAAACCCAAACCCGACAGCTGGGAAGGGTTGTGTGTAGCCCCAAGGCCGGTTAGTTCCCTTCCAGATGGGAAGGTTAGTCCGGGGCTATCCAGACTGCTCCACGTAGACTTCCGATTCACATTAAGAGCAAAAAAGATTGGAGGAAGAAATACAACAAGCATGACTGCTCTGCCTTTCACCCAGCTTAATCAAATCAATCGGGGTGCTTCCAAAACGGAAGAATTGAATTTATTCATGTTCATGCCCCCCTTTTTTGCGATTATAAGAGACTTTAATAAAATCAAAAACACAAATGCAGACATGGTAAATAACAGTGCATTTTAAAATACCATTAAAAGGAAACAAGCATTTTGGTAGTGATGTATTTGCTAATTAATTGTTAAAACTTGCATTAGGTATACACAAGGTATCAAAGATTACCTCCTTGAAACTGAGTTCAATTCATACTAGATCTCTCATTCAGGTTTTGTGCTGTATAATGTGACATGAGCCTGATATGTAAGGAAAAATCAGAGTTTTATATAGAAGGATTTTGATTCATTTTGGTATGGTACTTAGGAGCACTATGGAAAAGGTTAATTATGTAGTATGAAATTTGTATTTTCTCTGTAGCTCTGCCAAGAGACAATTGTTTTACATAAAAATGAGAGAACCTGGCTTGGTGCTTGTCAAATCTGTAATTCTTTGTTAAGTTTATATTTGATATTTAGCAGGAAGGATTACCTGCATTTGTTCTAACTGCCTTTCACACCTGCTGAAGACTATTTTGGACTACAAATATTAGATTTTCTTTTTTACAACACCTTTAAAATAAAATAGCAGACGTTTGTCTTTGTGAGATACTAACAAGTCTATGGCAGTATTTAGCATCTAGGATTCAGGAAAATTCTTATTACTTGGTCTGTACTAATTTCAGACTGTTCTATAATTCTATAACAGACTTGTCTTTCTGGGATGGTTTGTCAGTCTTCTCAGAATGTTGTGTGATGTGTGCCAGCTGATACTATCTCACATCTACTTGTCATTAGACCGCCAAATTAGGTAACCCAAAACTGCCCAAGACCCTGAGATGCATCAGTGTGTACTATCACCTCTCTCAGCTTATAGGTTATGACCTTTTAACCTACAGCTGTCAGCCTTCTAGCACTACTCTTTGTGTGATGTCTTACTTTCCAAGGAAATAGGGTGATTGTCAATAAGTAAAAAATACAAAAGCCTCTTCATAAATAAGATCATTTTTGATAAGGCATCTGTAAATCTTTTTGCAGTGTGTTATTAGGACTAACTGACTGATGAGTGTTTAGATGGTAGTAATGTTACCTGAAGTTTGATGAGGCCTAAAAATTGCACAATGACTGTTGTCTGGTGAAGACTGTAATGATCTTGATCTGAGGTGTCTACAGATTTCAATATTTTTAAGACCACCCCCCACTTTTTCACTGGATTTGTGACTCTGTACATTAAATGAGTTTGGCCCATAAGGTATGCTAAACAAAAGTAGTACTACAAATAGGTTTTGATTCATTTATGATTACGTAATACCTTCATGTTATGTGTCTCCAATGGTCCACTAGAAGCATTTCTACTCTGCAACCCCTGGGGCAAATGGCCATCAAGAGACAAAGGTACTAATAGTGTTAGACTGGAAATTACCCCAGAAAGCCTCCTTTATGCCAGTGGGCCGATTGATTACAAAGTCTATCAGAGAGTGGGGTGAACACTCAGCTGGCAGGTGGAAGGTCCGAAGAGAGTAGGAAGAGAGCTGAATGGTGAGAAGGGGAGTCCACTTGTGTGCTGCTGTGGTGGGCAAATAACAACAAACAAAATAAACAGGGGTTCAAGACCTATTTTGATAGGCCCATGAAAGGAACCTGTTTATGTGTACTTTGAGTTCTCGCTTTACTGTATCCCTCACTGTAATTCATTTGTTTGATGTTATTTCCAGATGCAGAGAGTTGTCATAAGTAATTTTCTTTTATCACAGCATTGTTAAATCGAAGAGGACGATAATTCCAAAGTCAGCCTTTTCCCATTGTTGAGCCAAGCTGTACTGTACCAGCTCCTGCAGGAATAGACTGGTTTCCAATGTCTTTTGAGTGCTGGACACCTGACTTGACCCACTGACATACAGCATCTTGCTTTCAGCTCAGTGGCAATGAGGAGCCATGTTCTTAGTTAGATGATTAGTTAATCATAGCGCAAACTTAAAGCATCACAACATTTTAATGTTAGCATCCATAATAGAGACTTGAGTTTCTGACTGATTTCTGCTCTATGAGTCACAACTCTGTTTATCTACTGTACAAGTGGAGGTTGTTAGAGGAAGATAATCCAAATAGTGTATTGGGTCCTGCAAGCTGGCTCTTCTGGCATGTGCTTTGAGCAGTCAATTCATTCATTGCAAAATTATTTGATATGGGTAACAATCCCAGCAGTTTTCCTTATGCTTTTAAACGAGTTGATGTAGTTTTTACTTCTGCTGTACAATTGCTTGTGTGTTGATACATGTCAAAATGTGTGTGAAAATACAAACATATTTGCTTCATATGTGAAATGTCTAATATTTGCAATTTGTCTGCAGCAGAGGATGGTATATGTTAACTGCACTTAAAGAAGTTTGTATCACCAATGTGGAATTGCTCTCTTTTGGATTCACACCCACCACAAGCTGTACCTTTGTGACAAAGTTTGGGAAGAGAAAGTTATCTTTTAAAACCTCTACAAAAATGTAGTATTGTTTCATCATCCATTCATCTTCTAAACCCACTTATAATGAACAGGGTCTCAGAGTAGCTTAGCCTAACAAACTTTGGGCACAAGGCAGGAACAGTCCATTGCAGGGCAGACACACTCACAAACTAACGCACAAAGCTGCAGGTTACAAATGACTTGGCTTAGGAGCTTTTGTTTACCGATTTTATTATTTTCTATAACCCCCTCCCTCTTTGCAACAAGAATACAATTCAAATTAACAAAATAAAATACTGTACATTATCATTCATTAGTTGATGAACTACAAGGAAGCAAACTTTGGAAATCACTCAAATAAACATGATTTGATAGAGTGACCTTATTAGTTGAAAATACAGTACAATATGCATTAGCATGTAACATTCAATTAGGCAATTGAATATTGAAATGAAAGAGACAAAAAGTAGATTGATTTTTAAGTGTCAGTTAATATGACCATGAACTGAGCTTCGTGGAGAGACCTGATGTAAGAGTCCGAGAGAGTAGGAGTAATGTACAGTGTTTCAGAAATAGCATATAATAAGTAGGATAACATATTATTATCAGGTGGTTATTGTGAGGTTTATGATACTGTATGTTACTTTACTCTCACTTCATATTAGTTAGTTATTATCAATATATGTCATGCACATTTATACTCTATATGGCTCCTGTGATACATACATGTGTAGCACCCGTAAAATACGCCACTAATATACTATGATTTTCTATGTTTCTTTTTAAGGACAAGGCAAAGCAGCGTGTTGATCTGATTCAGATTGCCCACATTTTTGTTATATACTGTAATCTGAAGTGTTACTTGAAGTGATAAATTGTGTTCAAGTGTTACATAAACTGATCTTTGCAACAATGCTGGACTGTTAAACAGATTATATGTTTGTGTGTTGTTGAAATCTGATTCAAATAAAGTTTGCTGGGTCCGTGTACTTTTTGGTATTTGAAATTTAATTTTAGAAGCAAAAACGAAAGAACGAAAATGAAAGGAATTTTCAGATTTAGATTTTTGAGTAAAAAATACAATAAGGGAAAATAAGGTATTTTTTTAATTCTATGGTAACAAATAGCAGTCATAAACTTAAAATTACACACACTTTTCTGGCTTTATTTGTGATTCAGATAATGAAAATGTAATAGCTCAAAAACAACAAAACAGACGCGTTTTCGTTGCCTGAAACCGTAAGTACTTCTTCGTCTTCTGTGTGATGTTTGATGACATGTGCGAATAGTCCTCCTCACAACACATCGATCGACGGTCTTGAAGTTACACTGGCATCAGCAGAGTAGAGATCATTACGTTGTTTTGCGGAACAGCAAACGAGTGACACTCCGGGACGAGGACATGACTGCAGAGAAACTGAGTGGCATCTTTCAGGTAAAAATACAAGCTTTGCAAACTTGCATCATTGATGTAGCAGTTCTTTTATGCATGTTATTGTTATTACTTACTGCGAAACAGCTAACATTTGGTGATTTCATTTACTAGCACTAAGTATAGCAATTTTTATAGTGCTAGCATTTTGAATGTGTGTAAATGTGTGAATGGTTGCTCATTGACAAGTGTAACACATGTTAAGAAAACTTTCTGTAAATCATGTTGCTCTCCTAACGCGTTACACTTGTGCGCACTGTTAATAACTCGAAAAGTCAATGAGCAACCATTCAAAATGCTACCACTCTAAAAATTGCCAGACTTAGTTTTATTCTTTAATCTTTATCTGAAAATTCCTTTTATTTTCGTTTTTTCTTCTAAAATGAAATTTCAAAATACCAAAAAGTACACGGACCTATGCTGTTCCTTGATCTTACGTTGTTGCACTTGTTTTACTGCTAGGCAGATCTGATCTGTAATATCTGATTCAAATGGTACTACTATTGTTATCAAACGCTTGTTCATGAACTGAAATACTTTTGAATCGGAAAGATTTTGAGTTTGCATTCCTTTTTGCACTTTATTACACAATACCGTGTTGATAAACTCTAAAGATAAAAATTTTTCATGTTTCTTTTTTGGTATTTGTTAGATTTTTAACTGAGTAATCCAAAATTAATATTTTGATCGACAAGTTTTTTATTAGATTACACTAGTAATTGAAAAAATAATTGCTAAACTATTAGTCATTAGGTTCAGTCCTAGTGCTTTTACATGTACACAGTGTGACGGTGCAGGCTGGCTTCAAGGTCTTGTTGCATCCAGGGAGCCTCTTGAACCCACTACCATCAATAACATAACCAAGATGAGCCTGGCAAATAAGGACACACGTAGCAAGGGGTTGGTATAAGCGTGATACAGTTCTTTTATTAAAAACAAAAACAAACAGTGTCCAAAAGTGCATTGCTCAGAAAGTTCTTAATAAATAAGTAATCCTTAAAAACAGGGATGATCCATGAGATAAAATCCAGAATTTGAAACAAGAATAAAACCAACATTGTCATCTGGTCAGTGTTACATCACAACTCCCACTTTGTTTCCCTGGCTCAACCATTACTTCATCAGCCGGCAGAGACTCCAGCAGCCACGGTCCTCACCAACCGACCCCCGTCTCAGCTGCCTTGCACTGTGTCAGTCAGAACACTCAGAGCTGGTTGTTCTCCTTTCATCCTGTCTCTCCTCATGATGTTGTTTTTATGGCTTTGTTTCTGTTCTCTTTTTTCTGTGTTTTTGTCTTTCCCACTCTCCCTTGCAGGATGCTCTTATACTGAAAAAAACAAACTGCCAATTTGAAAAGAGATGGAAAAAATTAGATGAACAATTATTTCAAAACTGTGATGGACGTTTGCTTCATGCAGGATTGATTCTATACTTCATTCAGCCCAGTGCAGCCCACAGACACATGAATTTAATAAAGTGAATTTAAGAATGTAGGTATTTGGCATTTGAAGAAGATGATTGAGAGATATTCCTTTCTTTCATCCTCACAGGTCTGCATGCATAGATGATTGGCACTGTTTGTGGGACTGTTGTTAGGGTAAATGCAAAGCCAATTCTTCAGGACACTTCTTTAAATCCTCACTCAGCTTTCAGAGCTATAAGCTACTACATACCATGAAGTTGATCATCCTTTAGCAATTCCCAGCTCTGATGGTTTATGCATTTTTACAGTCTGACTTCGGCTAACAGAACATATTATGGTGGGCTTCACTTATAGATGTGACTATAACAGATTATAAAAGCTTTTTTTCCGACCAAAAGAAAAAAATCACCTTTCTGCCAGCCTTTTCATGGTAGGAAACAGACTTTTTCTGACATTCACAGAATTAATAGGTATTTTATATACAGTAATATTGATTTAGTTTTCCACAGAACAAAAAAGAAAAACAAGTCATCAAACTACTGCTTGAGCAATGTTTTTACTTTGAATGAATGTAAGTAACATTATTAAATTAAACTTCTTCCACTCATTTTTTAAACGAAAAAGGTAAAGAAAAAGCATTTAAAAATTATCTTTAGAATACAGTAATAAAATCGCACATACTTTGTTGCACTTTTTGAACCAGAATGGCCTGACAGTTTGAGAGTTGACCCTGACATCCATGAGTAACAGTCTATTTGCTGATTTCAGCTCCTCAGTTCACATCTATGAGCCAGAATTGCATGTGTTTACAGCCTTTCCGGAAACATTCACAGGAAGAATTACTCTGTTCACTTCCAAAGTCTTATTTTTAAATCAACACTCTGTACAGTTTATTTGTGTAAAACAACAATCCTTTAAGATTTATTGCACTCTAATCTAAAGAGACTGAGTAAATTTACTCAACAAAGACCAAGTGCTTTAAAGTTTAATAAATGAAGATGCCGTTAGCTCTAGTTCATCATGTAACTCTTACAAGGATCTTTTAATGCTTTTTTAAATACATTCATTACTTCAGAAATGATACTAGCTAACTAATAATTAGCATATAAATTATATTTCTTCACCCTGTGCAGATCATGATAACTTGTGGTCCATGTTTCTAAAGTAACTTATTTATTTTTATAGTTAATGTGCTAAAACTGTGTCCCAAAATTATGCACTGCAAGGTCTGTTTCTATGTCTTTTGAAGATGACTTAAGGTTGTTTCATATTATCTTAGCCTTGATTTACAAAATGTTATCTTGTCGGAGGCAGTCGGCAACATGTTCCTGTGAAACCAATCTTCTAATGTGACATACTGAATGACTGAGACTAACTGGTCTTCAACTGGGTAGCATAAAATCAAACAGGTTTGTTTATCTCTATGCTCGTTTGGGGGGCTCTTCACACGTGAGAGTCGAGAACCAATGAGCATTTAGCCGTCAGTACAGTGCACCACAGCTATTAACTCTTCACTCAGTGCAGTTGCAGTGTTGGCTCTGTCAGGCAGTACAGGGGCTGTGGACCACACAAACAGAACAGAAGCTTGTCTGTTTAATGTCTTGTATTTTATGAAATAAAAGAAACAAATGTCAGATATTTCTGCTGAACCCACTGCGGCTGTTAACACTTCGTACAGCACCGGCTCTGTCAGGCGGCACTATGTTAGATGTCACAAAAAGGATGCACACGAATATGCTGGAGGATCGGTGCTCTGTCGATAACATGTGACATAGCCTTTGATGTTCAGTTGTGTAATTTGACATAATGCAGCGACAAGATTATTGACTGCAGCTGGCACTTCTTAACCTAGCTTCCACTACTTTTTCCCATTATTTCATGCT
This sequence comes from Polypterus senegalus, assembly GCF_016835505.1. Taxonomy (NCBI): domain Eukaryota; kingdom Metazoa; phylum Chordata; class Cladistia; order Polypteriformes; family Polypteridae; genus Polypterus; species Polypterus senegalus. The sequence continues at coordinate 108,802,134 of NC_053159.1, read as the reverse complement.
GTGACTTATCAATTTTATTCCTCTTTAGTTACTGCAGTCCTGCACATCCCCCTTATTCTTAAATATCGGCACCAGTACACTTCTTCGCCACTCCTCAGGCATCCTCTCACTTTCCAAGATTCAATTAAACAATCTGGTTAAAAACTCCACTGCCATCTCTCCTAAACACCTCCATGTTTCCATAGGTACTGTATGTCATCTGGACCAATGGCCTTTCCATTTTTCATTCTCTTCAAAGCTGTCTTTACTTCCTCCTTGCTAATCCGTTACACTATCTGATTCACTATCTCAACATCATCAAACCTCTTCTCTCTCTCGTTCTCTTCATTCATCCGCCTCTAAAAGCACTCTTTACATCTGCTCAACACACTCTCCTCGCTTGTGAGTACATTTCCATCTTTATCCTTTATCACCCTGACCTGCTGAACATCTTCCCCAGCTCGGTCCCTCTGTCTAGCCAATCGGTACAGGTCCTTTTCTCCCTCCTTAGTGCCCAACCTCTCATACAACTCATCATACGCCTTTTCTTTATCTTTTGGCAAAATTCACTATCCTCTGACCTTCTTCATTCCTTTCTTTGCAACCATATTCGTCTCCACTGTTCCCTTCACCAACATGCCCATTGAAATCCACTCCAATCAGCACTTTCTGTCCCTTGGGTACACTGTTCATCACTTCATCCAACTCACTCCAAAAATCTTCTTTCTCACCCATTGCACACCCTACTTTTGGTGCATATGCACTAACAACATTCATCATCACACCTCCAATTTCTAGCTTCATAATCATTACTGACACTCTTTTCACCTCCAAAACACTCTTGACATACTGTTCCTTCAGAATAACTCCTACGCCATTTCTCCTCCCATCCACACCAGATAGAACAGTTTCAATCCAACTCCAATCCACCTGGCCTTACTCCCCTTCCATTTAGTCTCTTGCACGCACAATATATCAACCTTCCTTCTCTCCATCATATCGGCTAACTCTTTCCCTTTTTGCCATACTGCTAACATTCAAAGTTCCTACCCTCAGTTCCACTCTCTTTACTTTCCTCCTCTCCTCCTTCCTCCAGACATGTCTCCCCCACTCTTCTTCTCCTTCTTCTTCTTTAGCCAACAGTTGACCAAATTCCACCAGCACCCTGTTAGCTAACAGTACTGATGGCGGTTGTTGTTAACCCGGGGCTCAACCGATTCGGTATGGAAATTAATATTGTTGTCCGCATATTGATTTGGCAAATTTACACCGGATGCCCTTCCTGACGTAACCCTCGCCATTTATCTGGGCTTGGGACTGGAACAAAGCAACACACTGGTTTGTGCATCCCCTGTGGCTGCGTTCCAACCTTGCATGTGATGATACTAGGGTAATCCCCATGACCCAGAGGTGGATTAAGCATGTTGTAGGAAATTTTGATAATAAGTCAAACTGGAACAAAGAGCAAGTTTTATGTTATACTGGTGCTTTTGTATATTTGTCTAGAACAACCATTAAAACTGATATCTTGTCTTGGGTAAAGTAAGAATTTAGTAACAGTGTGACAGTTTTTATAGCTCTGTGCTGTCCTTGTGATTTTCTGATGGATTGTATTTCCTCACAGATTGGACTAGTATGTTGTTAACAATGTAATTAATGAGAAATGATTTGTATATTTTTAGGTTGCATATAGCTGTTTGCTTTTAATTGAACTGGTGAAACAGTAATATGTAATAAGATGTAATAAAATAACTGTTCTAGAACTTGTTACATGGCAATAAACTTCTGTGTTTATGGTCCCTCCAATATGATGTAGGGCACAGTAGTATCCCACAAATAAAACCCAAAAACAATGGAATTACATACTAAAATTACAGTTATGTACTTTACTATCGAGGTAATAAAAAGAAAAGCTTCACAGGCTTTGTAGGAAGTTATTCATGAAAGAATGTCCGATTGTTTCCACCCTGTAGAACACGCATAGGAGTTAAGCAATATGAAGCAATGTTTGTGCCCAATACAAACTGTTTATTCTTTGGCTTAAATAAACCTGTTCAGTTCAAAACACAGCTTGAGCATACGCTTGTACTTCCTGCCTGAATATGTTTTATTTGAGTCCAACATGAGCCAACTGTGTAGTATGTCCTGTGAAAAAGAAATCTGTTAAATTATAAACTGTCTGGTTGGGAAGTCATTCTTTTTGCCTTGTGCTACTTTTGTTTTAGAGGTGGAGATTATGCATTTAGTCTAGATCTTTAGTTTATATGAATATTTTTAGTTAGCTATGCACATGCAGTGTTTTAGAAGGGCCACCCATTAAGTGCCTACAGCCCTAGTGTTTTTGAAGCTTCCAGAATGAAACACCCTGTATTAATGTAATGAATATATACAGATCCGGTGTTTTATCCTTCTTCTGTTTTTCACAGAAATAGTTTTGAGTTTTCAGTTGTTTTGTAATCTTTCAAAATTTTAACAGTGGAGTATTGTGACCAAAAATGGTGAAGATTGCAAGGTTGCATCAGTTCACTATGGTTGCTTATAGACAGTATTTAAAGAATCCCACTTGTCTTTCTAGGACAGTAGTCGTTGTACTTGTTTGTCATGGTAAACCAATTGCTAGTCCAATTATAATATATATATTATCTATCTTACAAACTTATAATTTTGCTTGTTTATTGTTTCTTTATATCCTTTATGTGAAATGGCTAGTATCTCAAGCTATCTTATACTTGGTGTTATAAAATATTGACTCATTTGTTGAAGAACTGTAATGCATATGAAAAGGGTATTCTGTTATTATTTATATTTCGCTGTACTTTGATTTTGTATAATTTGGGAGAACTTAGGAAGCTGCTGCGAAATCTTGTTAGACCATATGTTTATGTCTAGGCAGCCTTTATAAAGGAAATGAAGGGCGTTAAATGCCAGCTAGATATACAGTCAATTGGATAACGATTTTCAAAACCATGATTTGGTTTCTAGATTTTGTTGGTTATACCATGTTTATTTATTTCTTTGTTTTGTGTGTTAATATTTTCAATTTGATTAGACTGAAACCTCCAAGGATCCTTGTATTTTTTAACAAATTAGGTAATATATGAATTTACATCACTGTGTCGAACAGTGATTTAATTTTTGAATTGGAAACTGTAACTGGTTAGCATGTATAACTGTGCAATATTTACATATGTATGTACACTTATATTAAAAGTAATAGCATTAGAAGTATTAGAATTATACTCAAGCTAAGAGAAGCGGTAGCCATCAGAAACTTTGTCAAGAATGTAACAGAGTGGAGGAGAACAAAAACTATATTTAAAAGAGTCCCTTGAGAAAATGAACAACAGAAAGTCTGTGATTATTGGGAATAAGCAAAATCAAAGTCTAGTTGACCTAGGCCAGGTTGCTACCATGTCCCTCGCCCATATCAAACAGTATTGTACAGCACATGCTGAAGTCTATATAACTGTAGCATATGATGGTCTGGTATTGTGTCTGTCTCCATTCGCCCAGACTGCTCACAAAGAATCGCCATGGTTTGAACAAATATTAATAATAATTCACAGCTAAACATTTATTTTATTTTAGTGACCGAATATTGCATTTAAGGTTGTAGAGTCCTCAGATAGCACAATGTTGCAAACATTATAAGGCATTCAAACTCATACATGCATGCTGTACAAATGCAGCTTTTCAGCTGGTGAGAATACTCTTATCAAAGACTGGTTCTGTTTTTGCTGTTTTTTTCTGCATTCAGGCAATAATTATATGGTTGTCATGCAAGCATATTTATCACTATATACCCAGTGCCAGTTTTTTTTTCTCTGAGATTGCATCTGATTTCCATTGAAAAGAAACAATATTATCAGAGTTGAGATGTGTGTACACCCTCATGACCATTATCATATCTTATATTCCCTACTGGCAGTTATGGAAGAAGAAAGTAATGCTCTTTTTGCATTCTTTAAAATTTAATTGACGTAATTGTCCTTGTGAAATTATTGTGCTGCTGTCTTAATGTATTCTTGTTACTGTTCTTGGTCCATTTATCAGAAGAGTTAAAATTTTAAACTTCTATTCTTTTTACTTACTCAGGATAAGTTATTGAATTAAATAACTCCTTCTATAGACCTTTTTCTTGATGAAGGTTTTGTGATACCAATGGTGTTTTTCATTGACATCTGACAAAGCTATTTCTACTCAATCACACATGTGAGGCTATTATAACTGATTAACTGTGTCTCAAGTTTATTGACTATACACACAATATTGGCATCCATTCAGGTGCAGCCTCACAAAATTTTTTGTACGGTTGTTGTTTGTTTCATCTAGTGAGATGTGGGCTGAGTTACTTGTATCTAGGCCTAAATGCCAACACAGCAATACCTGTATAAAATATCTGTTACAGACCTGGTCCTCATTAATTGCACTTCTGATACATGAAAACTGGAAACATTTTATGTTTGTTGCCATATTATCTTTAATGCCATTATTTTGAAAACAAATAACCTGTGCATGGTGAAACTCCCTGATCTGACAATTCCATATTTGCAAACTTAATGCTGTGAATCAGTGATACAAACTTACCAAAAGTAAGTCCTATGAAAGGTCACAAAGGACAGACTAGCACTTTCACAAACTTGCTCAGATATGGCCCCAGGCAGTCATACCCCCAACTACTACCTCCAGGCTTCAGCCTACACAGGCCCAAAAATTGGGAGCAAGCTTTAAAAATTATCACAAGTGTCCCAGAAATATACAAAAATGTTTTTCAACAGAGATGATTATTGTAAACCCCTGGCCAGAGTAGACAAAAGCAAACAGGGTATGTAAGAATATATAAGGGTATGTAACAATTTAAATAATTTAAACAAGCAAAAAGTAGAAGAAAAATTGGGTAAAAGATCAAAAGGCATACCTAAAAAGGCAAACCAAGGCTAACAATTGAAGTCCACAAACCAGTAATCAAAAATCCAAGAACAGAGTAAAAAAAATCCATTAAACCAGAGATCAGAAGAAAAAAAAACTTACTATAATGAACTCCTATGACACTCACTGACAACCTGAGGGAAGCATCTCATCTACCAGAATATAAAGGTGGAGTGGTTTCTCAGGTGTGATTCTATGGTACATATATAAACATATATACACATAAATTACAAATGATGAACAAATAACAGAAATTGCATTAAAAAACATAAAAAGTCATAAAAAGTAACAAGTTATTTAGTATTTAATACCATTTGATTATGGACAGTACAGTAACTTAAGAGTCAAATTTTCTCCAAAAGGAAATTGTGGATAGGGAAACTTATCATAATTCTCCAGGTTATTTTGTATTAATTACATATTTTTAATTTATTGATGAATTATTCTCATTTTTTTATCACTCCTCCATCCATTCCATCCATTATCCAACCTGCTACATCCTAACTACAGGGTCACGGGGGTCTGCTGGAGCCAATCCCAGCCAACACAGGGCGCAAGTCAGGAAACAAACCCCGGTCAGGGCGCGCACACAAACACACACACACACCAAGCACACAGTAGAGACAATTTAGAATGGCCAATGCACCTAAATTGCATGTCTTTGGACTGTGGGAGGAAACCAGAGCACCCGGAGGAAACCCACGCAGACACGGGGAGAACATGCAAACTCCACGCAGGGAGGACCCGAGAAGCAAAACCGGGTCTCCTAACTGCGAGGCAGCAGCTCCTTAACATCATTTTAAAATTTCACGGAATTTCCTTTTTATCACAATATTTCACTTTCAAAAAGTAAAAAGAATGTTCATAAATCTACTTCTTTTAACTTTGCCTGCTTTTTGTTCTTTTCCTTGTCCAAGTAACACCACACAGTTCAGTTATTTTGGGGTAAGGGCTCTGAGGTGGTCAGTCTAATACTGTTAATGTTCCATCTGTAGACTGATGCACTTTGTAGGTCTAAATTGAGTTTGCAGTGTGTTATTGTGTTGAAAGATTAACTTTTTCCAGTAAGATGTCTTCCTGAAGGTACTGCATTATAAAACAAAATCTTTCTATCGTTGTCAGTATTATTCAATCAGTTTTGACCTCATCCCACATTATCGTTGGTTAAATGCACCACTAGCTTATAACAGCCACCATGGCATTTCAAAGAATGTTGCAGACATGTTCTAGTATACTTTTCATGAATTCTTCTTTTGATATTCTGCTGTCTTCATGAAACCATAACTTAAAATTTGTATTCATTAGTCTGTAAGACTTTCAGTTACTGCTTGATGCCCCATGTTATTTATGGCCTTTCATGTTCGGCAGGTCTTTCTTTTGTAACTTAGAGCAGTGTCTGGCTCTTCAAATGCAGACAATGTTTTGGGTCTGTATATTTGACACCTTGAACAACACATTTTCAAAATTTGGTTTGCTTCGCTAATGCTAACTCACTAATGCTAGTCTTGTTGATGCAAATGTTGATTTCATGTTTTAAAAGTGTTTTACTTTACCTATTGTGGCGGGTGGCTGGGCGTGGTACCCAGCCGGGACGCCCAGGAGGACCGGATGAGGGTTTGTGCCTCCTCCAGACCACGAGGGGGCGACCGCCCTGGTTGTGTTGGGGGCCACGGGTAGAGGGCTTGGAAGCCCAACCCTGTAGGGGCCCGTGGCCACCATCAGGGGGCGCCCCGGTGCCTGAAGAACCCTGGACCTCAGCAGTTCCGCCACACCAAGAAGTGCTGGGGGGAAGAAGACTGGGGACACCCGGAGGGCTTCTGGGTGCGTACCCGGCACTTCCGCCACTCGGGGGTAGGGTGTCCGCAGAAGACTGCCGGGAAGCAGCTGGAGCCTATCCGGGCTGGTATATAAGGGGCTGCCTCCCTTCATTCGGGAGCAAGAGTCGGGTGGAAGAGGGCGGAGCTCAGAGAGAGAGAGAGAGGGAGGAGTGGAGGTGGCCAGAAGGAAGGCACTGGAGACTTTGAGGCCTGGACTTTGGGGGATTGGTGCTGGAGGCACTGGGTTGTACACTGCTTGAACTGGAACTGTAAATAATACATAGTAGATGAAAGTGTGTTGGGTGCAAAACTGTTGTCCGTCTGTCTGTGTCCGAGTCACGTTCCACACTATATTCACACCTCTCCTTGAGGCATCCCAATACTTGTAGTTATAGCCCATTACACCCATTTATTTGTTAAACTGCATTACTAACACAATTTTTGCTAGTCACTATCTTATTAATTTGAATCAGGTAGGCGGGTGGTGAAATCTTGAAATGTTTCTGTTGTTGGTATTGTATTGCTTTCACTTGTCTGTGAGAGACAAACAAGTAAGAATTTCTTTGTGCCATGTACACATAACAGTACATTTAAGCATAAATTCAGAGCTTGCTGTTCTTTATTTTTTAGCATAATTTAAACAAAAATCCATAACGTTGACAACTGGTTAATTTTGTTGTTCTGCACTCAAGCTTTCCTTTCCATGTACTCTGTAGATTCACACGATTGGGCAGATTTATGGAAGACGGTGTTTAATGTAAAGTACAGTGGACCCTTGACTTAATCAATTCGTTAGTGAGGGCTGGTTGTAAGCCAAGACTATTTTTCTCATAAGAAATATTGGAAATACCCATAATGCGCTCCGAACCTTCCACAGCAACACTTACTTAACCTTTTCATAATAAAAAAGGGTTGTATAATGTACATAATTTACCAAAACACCAATAATTTTCTAATGTACTAACCAAAAAGTTATAAAAAGTACCTAGCCTACCAGAAACAACAATTTCATACTGTACTCACCATTTAATTTGACATCTTTGGGCTGCAGAAGGGAGGAGGAGGAGAATGAAACGGAAGGTGGTTATAATTTAGAAGGAGCCTTTTTTATGCAAATCTTTTCTTTGTAAAATTGTCGAGATGTTGGTCGTAAATCAAAACAAACATTTTGGTCGTAGATCAAGTTTTTCGCATGTCAGGCTGGTCGTATATCAAGGGTCGACTGTATTACATATGAAGTAAAAATGATATTTGAATACACAATGGGAGGTCTGAAACTTGAAAGTACACCTTTGAGAAGGACCTAGGAGTCATAGTGGACTCATTACTACCTACATTCAGAAAGTATACAGAAGCAGTCAAGAAAAGAAAAAAGGTATAAAGTTATATAGCACAATGCATAGAATACAAATCAAGAGAGGTTATGCTTAAATAATATAATGCACTAGGAGGGCCTCACTTGGAGTAATATGGTCAATTTTGTCCTCAATGGTGCAAAAAAGACATGGTAGTGCTAGAGAAGTCCAGAAAAGAACACCTAAGCTTATTCCAGCACTAAAAAGTTTGAGCTATAAGGAGAGATTGAAGGAGCTGAACCTTTCAGTATAGGCAAAGGTTAAGAGGTGACATGACTGGCATGTTTAACATTATGAAGGGACTTAATACAGTAGACCCTAGTTTATAATAAATTCTGCAACAAGAATATGGGGACATGGATGGAAGTTTGCTAATGGAAGATTTTTGCACAAATGCTAGAAAGTTTTTTGTCAAGTAAAAAACCATAGACATGAGGAATAAATGACCAAGTAATATAGTATAGTATAGAGGAAGACTTTAGGAATCTTCAAATTTGACTTGATGTTATTTTGGACAATGTAGATGAATATGATGAACATGCATGTTGGGCTGGGTGAAGTATTCTCAATGTTTCTAATTTTATATAACAAGTTGGTTTATGGTAAATTTAGATTAGCAGTCACAGTGACAAAAATTTTCCTTGGCGGTGTTATTCTTCAGAATATGGTTCAGTACTATTTTACCTATGGTGTTTATCCCACTGAAGATAATGAACCTCCCGTGGCCATACTATGGTGTCAAGAATAAATATAGCAGGACAAAGAGCCATATATCTCACACATGCATTAGAAGAAGAAGGAAATACAGCAAAATCTCTTCCCCTCAGTGTGTAGGTGTGGTTTTTGAGACAATGTACAGTCACATGAACTCTGGGTTACATTTATAAGTGCCGTGTTTTCCACTGGAACCTGGAAATGATGATTTTGGTGTTTTTGTGAATAGTTTGTGTAAGCTTGGATGAGCTTATCCAGGACCACAGCTATAAATCCTGAGTTTATTAAATCATACAGTGGAGTATTTTCATCAATAAAACATTGAATAGAATCAGCATCATTTGCTTCGTTATTTATATTGTGGACATTGGAGGCTAGACTTAGCTTAGCGAATTAGCTGAATTTCTCACGTAAAGAGTGTATATTGTTACATTGTTCTCATTGCACCTGTTAGTATTTTCTTACATGTTTTCTTGTGTAGCCATGAGGAAAGCCTCTTGGAATATAAACATGAACACTCTTTGCAGGTTTGTACTTGAAATTATGCTTGCCCCATTTCTTGTTACTCCCCATTCACTTGTGGTAATCACAATTTCTTCATCCTTCTCTCTCATCCAAGAAGTTGTCAACTGCTTGTTATCTCTCTTCCACCATCTCTCAGTTTATGCTGATGCATAGTCCACTTGATTATGCTCTTCATACCTCCAAGTCTACTTGATAGAAACAACACCTGCTTCATATTCCTGCATGACATCATTGTAGCAAAGCCCAATACCACTAATATAATCCAAACAATTAATCTAATTCATTGTTGTGGGGGCTCAGATATGGTGTGCGAAAGGCAAAAACGACATAGTGTCAGTCTATTACAGGATCTACTCAGGCATTCATTTATAATGAAACAGGGCTAATTTAGAACTGTCAGTTAACTTAACATATATGTCCTATGTGTGTTCGGAGAAAAACCCATGCTCCAGGGATCTTTAACCTCAGGAAAATTTTATTCCATAACTCCAAATTCATCTTTCCTTAAAGACAATTCCAGATTGCTACTGCAGCATCACATACATAGTCCCCCCACAGTCCAAGTTCTTTCAGGCAACCTGTTCTGACTAGAAGAGAGAGTAATAAGGAAAAGGACCAGAGGATGAATACTAAAGGAAACCAAAGATAGACTGAAGTCAATCTGACACCACTAACCACTAACTAACCACATTCATAGTTCATAAAAAATTGCTAAGTAAATACCCTAAGCCCTAATACCCTAAGCACTCTCCTTGTGGCTCAGCCTATGGTCCCACCAGAAACATGGAAAAAACTGAGAAAGATACATTTTGCGAGTTTTCACAAATTCCTTCAGTCGTATAGACCATGCAATACTCCTCATAGTCTAGTAACATTCAACCCACAATGTAGCGAGTTGTTGTTTATCTAGAAGTAGTGTTAGTAGTCTATGATACAGTGGTATTTTTTTTTTGTGACAGTGCATGCTGGTACATTGACTACATATTAAATGATTCTATAATCAGTTGTGCTGAGTCTTAGTTGTATTTCAGTTTCATCAAGTTTGGGTTACAAACTTGGGTTTTCACAAATGAATCTAATTGTTACTCCAGTGTGAGCCTCGTTACTAACAAACACGGTCTCTGCGTTTTTCTTTATACAATTGGGTGACCCTCCATTTACACGCTTTGATCCTGCAGATTCGTGACTGTTACGAGGACGAAGATCAGCCAATGACACTCAAAGCAAAAAACAAATTAGAAAGACTGCATTTGATGAAAACATGCAAAAAGCTTGGATTTTTTTTAAACTCAATCAAATTAAGCACTGATTGCTTTGTGGGACTACATAACAGGATTTTGTAGAATGTAGAGCTCATTATTAACCTATGGTTAGTATTGTTAGATTGTGGAAATTCTGAGTTTGTAATTTTAAGTACAATATTATGCAGTGGCATGATGGAAGTGCTGTTGCCTCTCAATAAGGAGAGGATAGGTTCACATCCTGGGTCCTCCCTGCTTGAAGTTTGCAAAGCACTTAGAGTAGTGAGTAAAGTGTTATATAAAGGTAAAGAATTATTATTATTATACTTGACAATTTGTCAATTTCAAATTTTAAACGCTATGATTTTTCACCAAATAAACAAAACATGTGGCTCTAGGACTCTCAGCCTCTGTATACCTTTACAGTACCTCAAACTTGATACAAATGCACCTTATTGTTTCCAAAAAAAGCGCAGTTAATCACACATGTGGTGATTTAAAACAAGCCTCTGTTCCCTCGGTGTGCAGTAGATGTTGTATCTATGTGTTTAGTTTCTGTTATCACTTGTTACGTGTTTCAGCACTGAAAGCTTTGATAGCATTGATATTTCTTTTTTATTCTGTTAAATATACTTTGTGTTGTGCCTGGGTCATATATGACCAAAACATTTATTTCAAAAGGAAAAGAAATACTGTGCACTATTTTGTTTTTATGTACTTAGAGATGTGCCTGGTCAGATATGACCAAAATGTTTATTTTTTTATTTCAGAAGTGGGACAAAAAAAGTATTGCTACTACCTCAGATTCTGTTCAATTTTTATTGTTTTTTATGCACTTTTTGATGTGCCTTTGTCAGATGTGACCAAATTTAAAAGGGAAACAATGAATGAACTTTACTTAGTTTTCAGTACATTCATTTGTGTTGTCTTAAAATTTGTCACTACCTGCTACTTACGGCCACTGAAAATGTCTGGCCCAGCTGCATTTCTTGGTTTGAAAATCAACTGAATTGTAATTAGCCCTGCCCTAGACCAATGCTACTCAAACACATTCTAGAGGGTTGCAGCAGCTGCAGGTTTTTGACCAGTTTCTTAATTACCACCCATTTTTGGGCTTAGTTTTAGTTAACTAAACTGTTAAAGTTCAGCACTCTTAAATGCCTGTTTTAGTTTTAAATCACTGCAATTAGTATTAAATTGTTGCATGTTTTTTTTATCCAGCTATCAATTAATAATGAGGTGCAGATGACAAAGAAACCACCAACTTTCAAGCCAACTTTAAACCTGTGTATATGCACCATGAAATATCAGTGTTATTAAAATGTTTTGAAATAAATGAGAAAGGAAGTATCAAGAGGTACAAATCAGTTCCTGTACCACAAAACATGTGGATAATGTACTCAGAAAACTAAAAATCTTGAGGGTTTTACAGATTTATCTTGGAAAAATGAAAGCACTAAAAAGCCATATAATTAAATATCAAATTCCATTATGTGCTAGAAATGGCTTCTTATTACGAAATTGACTAGAATGAAAACCTGCAGCCACTACAGTATTTCAGGACTATAATTGTGGACCCTTGCCCTCGACAATTGTGTTTATGGTTCAGCCTGGGTTTCATCTCTAGTTGAGTTATGTTTTATGTTTTATTAAATGTTTTGTTGTCTTTTAAATATAATTTTGTAAATATTGTTGATTTTGTCTGTGTTTCCTTTTTATGTTGTACTAGCAAAATACCCGCGCTTCGCAGCGGCAAAGTACTCCATTAAAATTTTTATTAAGAAGAAAATTAAACCTTTTTAAACTGAGGGAAAATATGCCAATAATTATTTGTTAAGGATCTCTTTGTATACCATGTTGTCAGTTCGGCCCTCCGGTTGTAATATGACCAAGCTGTGCGCTGAGCTTACTCTTGAGCATGCAACGTACAGTTGGCTATGTGAAAAGCAATCTTGCCTCAAATCTCACAGCTTGGATTGTTGCTGTCATAATCAGTTTGAGTTTCATGGTTTGTTTCAATTACGTTATTATTTGCAGAACTTGTGTTGAAGTGACATTTGGCATCTGTCAAGTGTTGTAAGCATACATCCGGTTTAAATCGATAACTTTGCATCCAGCTTTTGAGAGTTTAAACATTCATAAACATCAAAGTGTCCACTACTCAGATCGTCACCTGTGAATCTAAGATGTTTAAGAGGCATTGGCGGTTCTCCAAAGGTGTAAAATATTTGGCCATTTCGGTACACTTGAAAGCGACAACCGAACAATTCAGCGGCAGCCATCTACTCACATGCAGAACCATAGGTGAAGGGCTTAAGCATTTCACTCTTATAGTGCTCCTGTGTAGTATAATTATCTCCTGTACCGTCATCAGTCCACACCTTGAACCTGTCCCAGTCATTCAATACATAAGACACAATGTTCCTCCGGATATCAAGAGTGAGCCTGATATGGTCGTGCAATATGTAACACAGAGAATGGCAGGTGCCATTTCCAGGCATGGAAACCACTCGGTAAGTGACAGTTCTTTGATCGATGGTGATCACCTCGATAGACATGTTAATGGGGGTACGGTTGGAATGATAAAGGAAATGGGTACCTGAACAGTGTAAACTAAGTCTAAAATACGTATACAATAACTATAATCGTAATAAATGAACAATAAAACAGAGGAGAAGCCGTGGATTAAATAAAAAGGCTGCAGATATCAGCAGGGAGACGTGAATATCGTGGCGAAGCAAGGAAAGGAATGAAGAGACCGTAGCGATGGACAGCCTTATATAGGCAGGCAGCCAACAATGTGGGAGGTGTGGGGATGGGTGACCCAACGCTGCCTCACACATAGCGACCGAACTGCAGGCTATGGACATATATATGTACATAAGTAGCATTGGGAACCCGCATACCAAATTTCTTGAAGATGGGCCCATAGGTAACAAAGACCGTTGGAAAGTTCAATGTGGCGGCCGACAGTGGCGTCATACCACCGAAATTAGTACGTACATCAGTTTTGGTTAGCGCAGGGAAGCCGCCTACCAAATTTCGTGAAGATGGGGCCATAAATAAGAAAGTTTAACATGGCGGACGGTGTCAACCGTTATGACAGTTACGTGTAGAATTTCGAAATGATACCTGCTTAACTTTTGTAAGTAAGCTGTAAGGAATGAGCCTGCCAAATTTCAGCCTTCTACCTACACGGGAAATTGGAGAATTAGTTGTGCCAATTACCTGGTTTTCACTCCTAATTCAGTTATAAGATACTGATGATTTGCTTTTCTCCTGTTTCTTCTGCCTTATTTTTCTCATTTGTTTTTCTAATTTTTTTTTTTATGAATGAATGTTTACATTTGTTTTGTTTGTTTAACCATTGGACCAGAGGTGTATGGTTTCTCTCTCCTCCAATCTGGATATTTGTTTTAACTTATTATTTAGCAGCCTTAGCCTTACTCTTGGGTTTATGAAGGCTGTAAGCCTGCCATTTGAGTTTAGGACTAGGCTGCCTGTGGTTGTGAAGTCTGGTCTTCAGATGCAGCACCATAGTGGGATCATTGTGCCTTTTGATTTATAGAGGCCTACAGTCCTTTTGAAATTTGCTAATTGCCTGAATCAAAATAATTATATTTTGTGATTTATTTTTGAAAATATCCACAATTTTCAAAAGCATGGAAATGCATGTTACTGAACTTCATATCAACTACCCAATAAAGATGCAAGTTCTGGTTGTAATACCATAAATATTCTATGTCCCTCAATGGTGGAGCCACACTTAAATTGAGCACTTTACCATTTAGACTTAGAAATAACCCAAAATCATAACATTTCCTCTTGTTAAAATGTACTTGTTATTTTACCTTTATTGAAGTCTTTCTACATCCACTCTTCTCAAGGCTTTTGTTTCAAGCAAATGGCTCATCTGAATATTCATGAAATAAATTTCTCACAAAGACAGTTTTGTGGTTTGTAAGATGATGATCAGCTCCTCAGGTTTGAAACTGATTTCCTGCTCAATTAATGAAAGGCTCTGAATGCTGCAGTGACCAGACTGCATGCATGTTGGATGTGATTGTCTGTTAAATAACTTTAACATTAAGCAGTTTATCCACTGCTTCTGTTGTAAGAGAATCCTCAATGAGGAGTTCCTAATAAGGAAATATGTAATATACTGTACTTTTTTATGTAGTTTCTGATGTTTTAATCAAGATAAGAGGTCAACAACATGACATTACCTCCAGGGAAAAATTAGGTCATACTGAAAATTTGGAGATTATGTAGAGTGATAATACGATTTAAAAATCTGAAAATAAATTATACCCCAAGAATGAGCAACATTAATTCCACAGTCTTTAAAGAGCCTAATGGTTATACTCTGTATGCTGCTAAATACCAATATGTTCTCTCACCTTTTTGCAGTTAGAATATTTACACATTGTAAGAGTTCCAGTACTGTATCATGCACAATAACAGTACTAACTTTGAATGCTACTGTAGCTTTAAGGACTTTGCTCAAAAATGATCAGTTTATACTTTACTAATAGTTTTTCAGCTTTGTTATGTCTCTTTCGTGGCCTTTTTATTGTAATTGTCTTTGATTTGTAAATTTCTTATCATATTTTTTAAAGTACTTTGTTTTTCTTCTTGTTTGTTTTTTCTATTTTGATTTTAGTGTACTGAATAGTATGTCCTATTGGCTTGCTCTGTGCATGCTTGGCAACTGCAGATGCTTTTATTGGTGTTACATATGTTAAACACTGAAATACTGAGATTTATTTTTCAGAAGTGGGTACAATCTAGGGAAATCCCTAGTACTGTCTGCTAGCCAGTATTGTATAATTATAAAGAACAGGTTTTATAACAACTTTGGTAATTATAGGCCGTTAGCTTAATTTATATTTCATGTAAAATAATGGGTGCAATTATAAAACACAAAATACAAAAGCAGCTGCCCAGTACAGATGTGTCAAAAGACAGCCAGCATGGGTTTAGATGAAGGAGATCATGTTTTATTAATGTGGTAGAATTTTATGAGGAAACAACAAAAACATTCATTTTGCAGTGTGCTGAGGGATGTAGAAGTAGTTTAAATACAAAAAACAGTGGGTTATGAAGAAAGGATCTTTTCTCAGTAGATGTCAAAATGAGGTTGCATGTAGCTGAATCTTGGGATTATTTTTTATAATTGTTCTAAATACTTTAGAAGTGAAAGTTACAGATGATAAAATATTAGGCATTCTAACAGACACTCAGATATGGTAGAGTTAATTAAATGGGTCAAAACAGATCTTGCATTTTAAAAGATATGTGATAAATAATTGTCATTATAGCATTTCATTTAGCAGTTCCAGGGCAGTGCTTTCATATCATTGTTTAATCACATTCTGTGTGGAGCTTTTTATTCTGCCTTGATCTGTTTAGGTTTTAATTTATACTTTAGAGTTCATCGTAAATCCTAAAGATGTACAGTTAAATTAAATAGTGACTGTGGGGAAGTGTGCTCTGCTGTGGACTAGTTCTTGATCTAGACTTGCTTTCCTTCCTTGTGACCTATGATGCTTGGAAAGAACAGCATGCTTTCTGTTTGTCTAATATTCTCACAAGCCTTCCTATCTCTCTGCTACTAGGTTACTGTAATTATATAGCAGTCACATGATCAGGGGGCTGGGAAAAAATAAGGAGGAGCTTAATTGGTAATATTGTTGGTAAATTATGTCTTTCCAAGTGCTTCTGTTTTCATGTTCCCTAGTGTTCAAGTGCCCCAGTGCATTTCTGTCATTTCTTTTTTTAATTCTTGTGATTTATCCTTATTTTCTGAATTAATTGGGTTTGTCTAGTGTATTTGCCATTTTGAATTTACTATATGTATTTGGCCTTCCTTTTGTTATGACCACTCTGGATTAGGAAACTGATTTTAAAACAATTTAGTTGTATCTTCTTTCTCATGTCTTTCTTCCAGTCAACCTGTTCTAATCTGCTCCAAAATAATAATCTGAGCTATCCGTTGGATTTAACGGGATGCCATACAATGTCTCAATGACCTTTCTTCTACTGTATATAAATTGGCAGCGGAATGCTGCAATGAGCACATACCCACTTCAGTAGGCATGATGGAAGTAAACACACCTAAAAAATGTATAAATTATAAAAGTCATAGGAATTTATTTTTAACTTACACAGTGCTTTTGTGCGACCACATTTGGAGTGCTGTGTGTAATTTTTAAGAAAGGCAATTAAGTTTTACTAAATTTCTCCAGAAGAGCAACTACACTTATTCCACAATTGTGGGATATTTGCAAGGATCTTCCTTCACAAAAGATTAATAAGGTAATTCCAGTGTTTTAGTAGCATTTGATTAATTCTTGCATGCTACTAGCTAGTGCATTTTATACAGTATCCAAACAACATAATTTTTTTGACATGTACTCTTTTATTACTTATAGGAGAAACTAGGGTGAAGTGACACCTTTTATTGGCTAACTGAATAGATTACAAATGCAAGCTTTCGAGGCAGCTAAGGCCCCTTTATCAGGTAAGGCCTCGAAAGCTTGCATTTGTAATCTATTCAGTTAGCCAATAAAAGGTATCATTTCACCCTACTTTCTCCTATGGCTAACACGGTACAACACTCTTCTTCTATTACTTAGTCAATGAGATTACGAAAGTGTTGTAAGAGTGGTCAGTGTTTCCTGTGGCAAAGACACAAGTCATTATGTTACTCCACATTTGTCATATATTCAAAGGAATGCCAGCATGGAGTAATAAGTAAAATTAATATTACAGTCTTTTTGTTATTGTTATATATGTCCCCAATTTTTAATATCTTAGATTAGACCTGACTTCATTTCTTAGAGCTCCTAATCTGTCTGTACCTTTTATTTTACTGTTTTCTTTTTCAGTCCATTTCTTCATAATTCATATTCTGCTTTGTCCTGAACTTTGTCTCCAAACTCCCTTTTTTAAGGCAATAAACCCTCCTGAGTACGTACCATTAACCTCGCTGGTCACTGTTCCTTTTGCATATCACAAGTTTCTCTGCAAAGGCCTTCAATAAAAGGTTCATAGATGTTATTTGTATGGTAAACTGGTGATTTCCTTTTGCCTGCATGGATGTAAATTGTTCCTGCCTAGATCAGTTTTTCTGCAGAAATCTGAGTGCTCATGTCTGGCTTTTTTATGTCTACAGTATGCTAAGGTACTTAGCCCATTAAAATGCTAGTACACACATAGTTTAAAAAAATAGGGATGGAAAAATATTGCATTATACTCATAAATAGTTTTTCAAAATTAAAATAAAAAGTGTAGGTGGGACAACAAATCACATATGGTGTTGAAGCTTGTCTAATGTACTTACTGACCATGGAATTTTCTCTGTTTAGATTCTTCATAAAAATTATATTGGCACACAAGCTCTGAATGTATAAATCACTTTTGAAGACATAAGCATGTATGAATTTGCTCTAGCAATCTTTGCCCAAGAAGATATACTGCTTTATGTTCTTCAATTCAAAGTAATAGAGGCATGAGCATTTTCAATTGAGGTGGCATCAAGGCTGGATAAGGCTGGATGTTCAAATTGCTTATTACTCAAAGATGTCCAAAATGAAATGCACTTCTAAAGGTGCCCAAGATATGATGGGTGGACCCAAAAATAATGAGAATTAAAAAAAAAATTGCATATTTCTCAGAGCATTTCTAAAATGTAATCACCCTCAAAATACTCCCCTGAGTTGCAATAGTCTTGTCCCACCTCTTTTTCCATCGTTCAAAACTGTTCTGAAACTCTTGCAAAGTGATAGCCATCAGTTCCTCCATCGCTTCTTGACCCCCTCTACATCCTGAAAAGGAAAGATTCCGCTTCATTCTTGGAAATAAGAAAAAATCACAGGGTGCCAGGTCCACGGAGTAGGGGTGGGTGGGAAACCATTGTCATCCCGTTTTTTGTGAGAAACTGACGCACACTCAATGCTGTGTGGGCGGTAGCTTTGTCATCATACAGAAGCCACTCGCCTGATTGCCACAATTCAGGTTATATTCTCCGCACTGCATCACACAATCGCTTCAAGGCCGCTGCTTGGCCAAATGATGCAGAGTGCAGTCTAGTACACGCAACTAGTGGCAAACGTCACAACTAACATCCCTCCAACCACCAGAATAAAGTTCTTGTTATTTTTGGTCCCCCCCCTTGCATTCCAGCACTTTTTTGACTGGTTTAGTATAGTCAGAACTAATTAAACATATATGAAATGGTAGTAGTATTATGGGATAGATAAAATGTGTTTCTGACAGACAGTGAAACAGTCTTCCTTTTTTTAACAGGAGTTGTTATCTTCATGGTCTGTGTTGTCAGCTGGACATATCTCAGTTAGTATGTTCTTATTTTAGCATGATGCTAATTGTATATAATCAATGGGATTCAATTCTGTTTTATGGTCTGTTTTGATATTTGTGCATATACATATAAATGTTATGGACATTAATTTTCACCTATGATATTTAACAATCAATGTCAGTGACCTGTGTCTTTATTAATGAATAAAGTTATGCAATAAGAAACTAATTTAAACTGAATACCTTTTCTATTAAAATGGTTCTGTCTTTTTTGAAGCTTGAAACCTCTTTTGTATGCTACACAGGAAATCACTGTTAAATGCATTTTTATGCCAAAACCTAATAACACTTTTAAGAATAACCTCATACTTTACGGTTTCTTACTTTATAAATAAAGCAGCACCAATTTAGTTAGTGTATATATTTTCTTTCTAGATACTTAAATACTCCTGTTTTTTAATAATAGTATCTTAGAGGTAGGATATTAAGAGCAGTGTTACTGTGAAGGCATGCATAATAATAACTTCAGCTCAAACATTTTTTAGAATTTATAAGCAATCTGTGATATTTTGTTTATCTTAGCAAACTCTCCAAGACTGTCCTGCTCATATGTGGGGTGATGATCGTAACTTTACTTTAAGTATCTTTAACTGGACCACCAGTTTATTTTACTTATTACATGTTTTAATCCTTTTGAAATAAAACTTCTAATCAGGCTATACACTACAGAAAGATTCATTAAAATATGTAAAACTGTACAATGTACACTTTGCACTTCAATTAAAAATATTTTTTTTTAAGAATTTCTTTCAAGTGGTTAAAACAGATTGCATTTGTCTCATATGTCAAAGACAGCGCTAAATGTGTTTTTAAAATGTGTTTTAGTGTAGCTTGTGCCCATTCTTAGCATGGTTGTGAATCCTGAGAGGTCATTGTTCTTTGAGAAAGTCTGAGGAGTGCTCTTTGTCCAAAGTGACAAAAAGAAGACGTTAACACTGGGTTCCTTTTGTTCCTGTGCTCTGCTGTAAAATATGATTTGAAATTAGGACCTCAGGGCAGTCCTCTGAATAGCCAGTTTTTATTTTCTGCCAGCATTTTAATCACCATCAGGCTTGGAGTGGACAGCCAACATAAAGACTCACTGTTTCGTGGAATGGTCCGTATCTTGTGGGCGAGAGCTTGGAATTCAGGCATCTGTCATCTGCCAGGCATTGTGGGGGAGCTGGAGGGTAGCTCTGTTTCCTGAAGACTTATCAAGATTTTTTTCTGTTTTTTTTTCAGTGATCTTCCCATTAAATGTCCCGAGAAGTCCTTTTAAGTATTCTTAACCTGTTATACCTAGGATTCTGTAAATATTTACAATGTTGTTACCCTTCTTTGTATAATTTTATACTGTATATAAGAGTTTAAAAATTTTCTATAGAGATACAGTACCCATTCAACAACATATTTTCTACTTTAGAATTTGCATTACTGAATTGCAATGCTTAATTTATCATATACTGTATGTGCCGTTAGTCACTTATCATATATGTACTATCTCTTAGTATTGTTCCTTATAAAACATTATATAAGGCTAAGTAGCAATATAAGTGCACTAAGCAGTGGTCTAGTACCCTGTCCAGGTTTTGATCCCTGATTGTAAACAATGGCTCTAGATCAAGTCAGAAAAAAGATGGACTGGTTTTATTTATGCATAATAGTCTGAGAAAGGCAAATAAATAATCTTTTTTGGTGTGTTTAATTGTGTAAAAGCATGAGTAATTGTAACAGTTGTATGTTTATTTTAAATAACATCACTTTGTATAATTAAGGTTAGAAAAGTAAGAAGGAACAGAAAAATCCCCCCAAAAGTTACCCGATAGTGTTTTTCTTATGTTAAACTTTTATTTGCTTTATTATTCAATAGAGCAGTGTCTCTTAACTTTTTGTTGTCCAAACCTTTCATGACCCGTTTGTCCCCCGTGGTGAAAGGCAACCCAACTTAACTTGCAACCCAAGTCAGCAGCAGCCTGCAACCCATTTTTGGCCTTGACCCAGTGATTGAGAGACACTCTAGTAGGGGATCTTAGAGGACCTTTTTTATCATGTAGACAAATGTTTAAAGTGATATGTTTGACTGCTTTAAGATGTAAAAGGAATGGAGCAACTAAAACTATTTGAAAATAAGAGGAGTGAGGTTTTTACTGGGTACTTGATAAGCGTGCTACAATAAGCGTGCTACAATAAGCGTGCTACATTTTGCATCGAACATTCTTTGATAAAAAGCAAAGTTTGGTACCTTTTGAGGTCATTATTTATGTGCAGAGAACACTATGTTTCCATTGTATAGCACCTATACACAGAATATAGTATAAGTATTTTCTTTTGTAGCTGATTTGGTAAATTTTCTTTGCTAGTATGAAAGGGGATTCATTTAGGCAATAGTAAATTCTAGAACTCAGTTTCTATACCTGTTGATACAGTATGTACTTATTTAGATATTATCTTTTAGATTTAATTATGGTACACATGTTGAGCTCATTGTAAATATAGTACTTTTCTAGGCAAACATTACAAATTTAATATAAAAAGCAAATGAAAACCAACCTTTAAGCAAGGAATTGTTTTGTGGATTTTTAAGTATGAATTTTTGTGCATGTTAGAAGATGACAGCAAACAATATTCACTTTTTGTTTTTGGAATTTGAATAATGTTATAATTGAAGCTTGCAAATCTTAAGATTTTTTTTTCAACTGCTACCTTTCCGTCTTTCTATCTTATGGAGTTCAACAGTTATTCGCCTATTTGTGTTTAAATGTTGCAGATGGTTTTAATCAGCGTTCCCTCTTCTTTCTGTACCTTGGTCTTTCTCCTAAATCATTCAAACCACCATTCAAGCAAACTGAACTAATGTGTAGAGTATTAAATCTACAGTGTAAGCTGAAGTTCTCGTTAGTTTCTTTTTTTCTGTGTTTTTTGTTTATCTGTGTATTTTCCATGCACATATAATGTTTTGTATTCATTATGATTTTTCATGTTGCATATATGTGTGAATATGGAACATATATTTCTTGCTGTATTTTTCTCATTGCATCTACAGACAAAAAATAGCCAAAATACCTGAAATTGCAAACATAAACTCTGGCATTCACGTGTTCAACTGACAAAACAAAACAAAAATGTCTTTAAGACACTGAGGCAAGACACCATTTAGTAAGTATAGAAGTAATCTGATTGGTGTCCTGTGTAGGTTTGAATCCTGCCATTGTTGCTGAGGAAACACTGTACTGCTTAAAATGGGTGAACAAAATGGACAGAGATTTCAAAAATGGGCAAAATTTCAAAAGTGCAAAAAAGAGGAAAAGGCAAAGCAATAGATTAGGCCAGAATGCAAAAATAGTATAAGGAAAAAAATGCTAAACTATGGATTAGGACATACACTACTTAAAGGTCAGGCAATGCAAGCACAGAAGCCATTCTCTGCCGTAAGTCAAGAACATGTCATTTAGAAGATATTAACATGACAAAAAAAGAACATCTCAAGTATTAGTAAAGTGTCAGAAAAGAATACAGCCACATGTATAGGTGCACAGCAGAATTCTGCAGTGCTATTTTTGAGAACCACTTTGTACATTTTGCATGCATCATTCAGCAATAAAAGCAGTAGGTAAAACTTTCCTGTCAAATTTCACACCCTGGCATCCTTTGCTTTGATGGAGGTAGCATTTAAAGAAAAGAAATAATAACTGAATGACAGAATGTAATTACAAAGCATAAGGGACCAGCACCTTTGTGCAATCGAGTGATTATGATAATAGGCAGTTGGATTATTTGATTTAAACTTGGACAAAACATTTTTATTACCCTGTTTAATTATAATCATTTGTTGTGAGTAATTGGTGTAACCTGAATGTAAGCTGAAAATATCATTTTATAATTTGCTGAGAGGCAGACTGCTGTTAATTTTAATATATTTTATTGAGCTTATATAGTAGATCACATTATAGTAAGTAAGAAGCAGTTTATTCAACATTCCAATCAGAATGACATTCCAAAACATTGATGTTTAAAATTAAATCACATTAAGTCATTCACAACACTCAACATCTCAAAGGCTGATAAGGATACAAAAATGAATGTATATTCTTAAACAAATTAAATAATAAAGTGTATATTATATTATGTTATATTATCAAAGAGTATGTGATGTAGATCCCAAGTACTAATATAAAAATTTATTATTTTAGAGCAGAAGAGCACAGGTGGAAGGAGGTTAAAAGTACATTTTTACAAGCCTTATAAGGTATTTTGTTACACAGACAACCGTATAATAGGTATATTGAAAGAGTTGCATAATAGTGTAATTGTTGGTAGTAATTTTGGAACCTGAAACTCTTGACAGTGTTTTGCAAGCATTAACTGATTATGGATTAACAAGTTATAGTGGTACTATGATCTGTATATTTTTGCAAGTACCTTTCTATTTTATGGTTTATTTTTATGTGATTTTTTTGTTGTTGTTTTTATCATTGTGGTAGTGACAGCGCCGTGCCACCATTTTGTTGTTTGCCATTGCTATGCCTGTTGCTAGTTACGTGACAAGGAAGTTACATGACATGCTGTGTTATCACACTCTTCTCTATAAAAGATGGTAGTTCCTGTTGCTCAATGTCCGAGCTATGGATTACTTATCATTAAAAACAAAGCTATCTGTAGTAACACTTGGAGACAACAATACAAGTTAGTACTAGTAACTTTAATTTTTGGTTACCAATTCTGGTTTTGGTGATTTGCTTCTGGTTTGTTTCCTCAGCTTTTCAGACCACTGCCTGTATTACATTTATGATTTGGTGCATTTGTTTAATACATCCATTTCCTGCTCTTTTATTCCATTCTGCCTTCAAGCACTTGCTCCTTATCTGTACGAGAGCATAACATATGGGCTGAATGGGCTGTTATTGACAAAGCACATGGGAAAAAAAAAGTTATAATCTGTTCTTAAATAAGAGGTCAAGCTAGATATCTCTTCACCAATGGAATAATATTAAGAAAGATCAAAATTATTAGAAGTGTATTTTTATTAAACCAAAACAGAGGATTATAAACAACAGGGAAATACATTATATCACAGAAAACCTATGCATAAAACTGCTGCTCCAGTGAGTCTGCCTGCCCAAAATGCTACCCTTTCATTTCTACTTTTCAATACTCTCATTCTTTCTGTCCCTGGTTTCCCTTCCTCCTACTGGTAAACCTTTGTCCCATCATAATTTCAAAGTTCAAACTTGTTGCTGTACTAGTAATGGGTGGCCTATAAATGCTACATTGGAATTACTTGCAGGTTATATTTGGAATCAAGTCCAAGATTAGTGTCAGGACTATAAAGTGTTGGGATCAGCAACTTAGAATGGCCTCTATAGAGTCCATTATTTAGTGCTTTCCTGATCCTTACTCTGAATTGACCACCTGTCTTTTAGATAGGGTGCCAAATTCACTATTGTCCTACTCCACCTTTAGGAGCTGCATTTGGCTTCTGCAAGTTCCCCAAGACCCCTTTTTTCACTAGCATATCCATTCTTTATTTAGATAGTTGTACTGTTTGTCCTCTGCTCTTTTTTGATCTCTATTTAAGCCCTATTTATGTGCTGTAATGTTTCACTAATGTTTTTCTAATCCATCCATCCATCCATTATCCAACCCACTATATCCTAACCACAGGGTCACTGGGGTCTGCTGGAGCCAACACAGGGAGCAAAGTCAGGAAACAAACCCTGGGCAGGGCGCCAGCCCACCGCAGGGCACACACACCCACACACCAAGCATACACTAGGGACAATTTAGAATCGCCAATGCACCTAACCTGCATGTCTTTGGACTGATACTCACATTTCATTCTCAGTGGCTTAGAATAACTAAAGTACTACACTGCTAAAAAAAAAAAAAGAATTTTGTCAATCTTATCGAAAAGATAAGATACCAGTAATTATTACTTTTGGACACAAAGAACATCTACAATTTCTACTGCCCCCTGTACATACAGTATTAATATTAGTGTTAATAGCTACCTGTTTACCTGCCAACTTTTGGAACTTCTTACATCTGTTACTGAAACCCACTATACAGTCTGGAGATTTCTAAAGTAAAGCATGTTACTGAGCCAGAATGCTGATATAAGGTGAATTTAAATTTAGCTGATTAGTAATGTATTTCTTTTTTCTGATTAAGAGTCTATTAATCTTGAGTTACTCTAGTATTTCTGGGGGATTCCATTGTCTCATACAGTAGGCTTCTCAGAGTGTGTCTTAAATGATAGAAAACAGAAGCAGTTCAGTGTACCCTGCAGTAGAGGACATTATGCTAATGAAGGCCTATCATTAGTAAATGCAAAAGAAGATAGTTGGTTAGGCCAGGGATGTTAACGTAGTGATGACTGAATCCTTTAGAAAATAGCTTCAGTGATGTAAAGTCCAATTTTGTTAAATTATAAGCTAAAAATAAAAATGGAAATTACTAGAAAAATATGTAGCGTAAAGACACACAGGTTATTATGCTTACTTTTGTTTATATTGTTGTATTTTTAATATTGTCAGGTATTTACGCACTGATGGTTTTTTGTGTAAGGTCCATTTGTGGACATACTGTAATAGGAAAAACAGCTTTTTCTTTTGTCTTCCTTGTGTGATGATTCTTTGAGAAATAAACACATTTTTCAGTCAAGAAAAACTGTTGTTGTTTGCTTTTGGTATATTGCTGAAGCAAAATATCTGAAATCAGGTTTCTGAAAGCTACCAAATTTTATTACCCTTAGGAATATTATTTATATAACAGCTGCACTTAGTTACACAAGACAGCCATATTGTAATACATTGCTGGCATCTGTGGCAGTCATCTCAGTATTCTCTTTTTGTCAGAGTAAATGGGTTTCCTTGATTATTGGCCAAGGCCCATATGACATTCTTTTTATTGTGCATGCCTTTTTCATTGCCTAGCTCCTCTTTTGACATATTTTTCAAGAACATACAGACTTTAAAAAGATGACATGGCAACGAACTGGGTTATTAACCCTAGTATCTAAGATGCTGACATTTGAGCGATATCTTGTATGTTAACATCTGTTACAGAAACTCTGAGTTATTTCCTAATTCTGATACAGACCAGGTAGTCCTCCTTCTCCAGTTATCATTTCTTCAGGTATTTCTGTGATTTGGTAATGGTGCTTTAAAGTCTTCCAGTAAGAAATTAGTAGGTGGGACAGTTTTCAAAAATGTGCTCACTTTGTCTAAAAAAGGAAGATCTTCAAAACTTAGAGTATATATTATTAGATGCATGTGCACAAACAACTTAGTTGCCCTCTTTTTAATTCTACTGCACATTCATTGTACTTTACAGCACTAGCACAACTTGTGCATCTTTTGTAACTGGTGAACTCAGTACATCCCAGGAGCATGTTTCCATTTGTCCATTTTTTCTTTTTGCTTGTCTGACTTTTCTTTTCACCTTTCACCTTATGGTAGCTCCATGTAGCTGTTTTGGGGATGTGTCCAATTTCAGACAGCGTGGGTAACTTGGGCACCAGAGACTCTCAGTTCTACCTTTCTGGATGAATCACAGTATGCATGTTTAAGTTCTGTATCACTTTTTGTCTTGTCTTTCCCTTGAATTAGTGTTTCAATTTTATCTTTTATTAGAATCACAAGGTATAGCTCTAAGCATCTATGGGAATGCAAACCACAGTAAGATTTTGATGCTAAAATTTGGTTTTCTGAGGAAATGTAGAAACTTTTATGTAATGTGAAAAATTAAACAGAGAATCCTGAGCTGAATAAATCTTAAAGCAAAATGAATTTTAGTGTGTGTTGTGAATTTTCTGTGTCATGAGCCATAATTAAATTAGACCTAGACTCCTTTTTAACCAAACAGTATTATTTCGTGGTAATCATGCCAAAGTTTCCTGGGTGAGAATTTTAAAAGGTTTTGTTAAGTCAACATTAAACTAATTATGTTTACTTTGCTCATTAAAACTATAAAATCACTTTGGGTCATTTCAAAAGTATTAGATCTATTATATCAGAGGATTTTATTGAATATTTTATTGACTGCCTGCTTGCCCTATGTTGACCTGTTAGTTTTTTTCTCTCACTGGAGGAGCAACGTCAGTTCTGATTAGTCACTCAGGCATGGATGTACCTTCACATTTCCTCTGAATAAAGTGGATCTCAGCGGGCAAACAGGGCAGTAAGTCTCCTGCACTCTGAGCTGGGAACAGTTCAAACAGAGGAGCTTCACTTTCAGTAGCTTCCTTAGAGATAACATAGTTCTATCCAAAGTACTCAGAGCTACTGTGGATTTTGCTTTACAGTATTCGTTTTGGTGATGAAATAAAGAGTTTTATATTTGGATCTCAGTTTCACAGTATATTGCCTATATTATTAAGTTCAACATTTCAAACTGTACTGCCCAATAATGTATATTATGATGAGATGCTTGAAGCATTGACTCAGCAGAGATTTGTTCTGTCAAAATAGGCTGAGTTTGTGTTTGTATTGGTAACAAAATAAAAACGTTTTGTGATAAATTAGTGCATGAACAGGTGATTCCAAGAATCTAGTGTTTACTAAGGATCTGCCCTAATTCAGTTAATTGATTATTGGCAAAGAAGAATTGGGGTGTTCCAAGAAAAAGATTGTAAAAGTGCTCTTTTCATTGACCATGGAATCCCTGTTTCCTTTGGTGTTTTAGTTGCCTACTCCCACTGTGTAAATAAAGCATTCGACAACTAGATGAAGTTCAAGCATGGTTTCTTCTTAAATTCTTGTGTTTTGTCACAAAATATCCTAGTTATTCATATTTGTCCTCATACTTTATAATATTTCTTGGGTCAAGTTGCATTTAAGCAGCGACATGGCTTCCTCTATAATAGGGGTGTCAAACTCCAGTCCTGGAGGGTCGCGGTGGCTGTAGGTTTTCATTCTAGCCATCTTCTTAATTAGTGACCAGTTTTTTTCTGCTAATTACTTCTTTTAATTAATTTGACTAGTTGTTTTTTTTTCCGTAATTAGCAGCCAAACAATAATGAGGCACAAAACAAGCCGCCACATCACACAATATCTGAAAATAAAGAAATGTGAAGGTCTCAGTGAGGTTGATCTCTCAACTCACCAAAATACTTTGACGATGTTCTTATGAAAAACAGAAAATCTACAGTTTTGGAAATGTTGGCTATGGCAGAACGAGAGCAACAACAAGCCGTGGAATTAAATAACAAGTTTAATTAACAGCAAGAATTGGCTTCTCATTAAGAAACTGGTTGGAGTTTGAAGCCCCAGTTTAGCTGGTCATCTGTTGGCTCATTTCACATCTGATTTCTGTTTGGCTGCATTTTAATGAGGAAACAAATCAGTTCAGAGAACTAGATCCTTCTAACAGGGTTATTAAAATGTGAATTAGCAGTGAAAACAGGTCACTGATTAGGAAAAGGGTTTGAATGAAAACCTGTAGCCACTGTGGCCCTCCAGGCCTGGAGTTCGACACCTGTGCTCTATAACCTTTTGAACAACATCCCACTGTCCCACTTGTCTTAACTCAGCATGAAAAGGATATCTTATTTCACTTAAAATTAGAAAAAATATGAGGAATAGTGTGAAAGATCTTTAGAATATGGCTGACAGTTATTTGCCATTAAATTATTAAGTATGCTGAACCATTGGTACATTTTCAAGTATTTTGTCAGCTGTGAGTGTTTTTTTTTTCATATTAAATCTTATCCTTTCTTTTGTCTATGGATGAGAATGAGATGGAAAAAATCTGGTCTCATCTGAATACAATGTAATTGTTAAGATTTCAGTTTTGCCCTGTATTGTTTTAATATCTTTCTTTGTTTTGTCATTTTTCTCTTGCTTTTGGTTAGTCTTCATTTTCTTTTGTGTTTTCTATTCATCCCTGATTCTCAACCTTTGTGTTTATCAATTATGACTCTTGCTGTAAGTACTGTGTTAAGTAAATCAGCATTTATCTGAGGGTTCTATATATGAATCCTACATATCACAACATATTACTGTAACATCAGTTTGTTTAGGAATTGGTGTACTTTTTTTTAAGAATTGCCTAGGTTTCTTTAGCTGTTTCTCTTATTTTTGACCTATAATTTGATTTAAGATTTGTGGATGTTTGATTTGGAAAATAATTATACATGGGTGTTTTCTGTTTTATCATTTTAATTCATATTTGTTCTTATCTTTTTCATTTCAGTCAAATGTTTTCTTTATTTAGTTTATTTGATCTTTGAAATTTTTATTTTTTATTTTGAGTAATGTATTTAACTTTGTTGAATAAATTAATTGACAGGATTTAAGTATTGAGATAGGCAAGATTTTTGTTGGTTTTATCTATTCTCATTTTGGTCAGATCATAATATAGTAGGATGCCATTCTATGACATTCAATGTCATGCCAGTACTCATTAAAACCAGACCAATTTAGGATCAATCATTAACCCAACAGCGGCGGAGTGGTGGATCTGTGGCTAAGGATCTGCACTGGTATCTCGAAGGTTGCCGGTTCAAATCCCCGTCACTGCCAAAAAGAGAAACCTACTCTGTTGGGCCCTTCAGTTGCTCCAGGGGCGCTGTACAATGCCTGACCCTGTGGTTTGACCCCAAGGGGTATCACAATCTTACACAATACAGAGAAAAATATAAAAACACTTCTGTCTGATATATTATAAATTATTAGAATTAAGTATTAGATAAAAGTTCATTTGTTAGAAGTGTTAATTCTTTTTAATAAATTAATTTGACAAACATGCTAAGTATGCTGTGTGACTGCCTTGTCTTGTTTTATTACATTTTCCCAATTGCTTTGTAATTAGTTTAAATGAAAAACGTCAAATACAAATATTTATTGCAAGACTTTTTGTACTGTACCAGAAAAGCCAAGCAAAATGAGTTAACTAATGGCACTGTTATAGTCCAGTGACTTTACTACCCCATAGTGAAAATGAGTAATTGTAGTACTTTGTTCAGTAGCTACGACCTTGTCCACACTAAAACATTTTTGTTTAAAAACCCAGACATTGGTCTCTTCACCCAGACAACCCAAGCATTTTCAACGCCCAAAAATGGAGACTCTGAAAATGATCATCTGAGCTATAAACTTTTGAAAACTCCTCACTGTTTCACTGGTGATGGGCGAAAACAGTTTTCTGAAAACATAGAATCTAATCGCACTCAGATTTTCTTGTGCTTATTATATGGCTCTTTCCTGATTGAATCCTGCTCATTACAATGTCTCATTCCCTGATTGGTCACCCCCACAGAAGAAAATCATATTCTAACATAGCAGGCAAGAGTTTCTTTCATTTGCGTTTGTTGTGTTGCTTACCAGCTTGCATCTAAATTACGTTTTTCACAGTTTGAATGCTGCACACATGTACAAAAGGCAAATAATTTACTGTTTTGTGATAAATCTGGTCAGCGGTGTTATAGTTGTATTGAAAAATACCGAGCCCCATGAAAATCAGATTGTAAAGATCTCAGTTGACAGCCTCTTCTTAATGCTTATTACTTAAACTTGATCCGTTCAGTAAAGGCTGGTGCTCTGTGCAGCAAAATTAATAATAAGGCTCTTAACAAAGTGGATGGGTGTAGAATGCAGCCAAGCTCACAAGAATACTGGACAGAGACACGAAACCACAGTATAGTAAATTGATGATCTAAACACAGACAAGCACATGTTTATTTGTTTATTTTCCTTATTAAATTAGTTTTACTAATATTGTTTGGTTTAACAGGCACTCCGATTGCTATGGACATTTGCAGCATTCTTATTTAACATCATGACTACTGTAAACATTTATTAAGACCATTATTTTCAACATTAATATTTCATTAATATGTCAAGGGGTCAATTCGCTATGCCTACACATGCTAATAGTTTTAAAAGCACATACTGCACAGCACATAGGTATCAGATTGTTACAGGGCTCTGAATTTTTCACTACACCATTCCTTGAAGGATTTTTCCACAGATGTGTGCATGACCAGTTTAAGCGAATGTCGATATCATATCCGTTTTAGGCTGTTTTACTGTGGACAGGGATACTTTTGAAAACCATGTGAAAGTATGGATGGAGATTGTTTTTATTTAAAAACACTATTTTTAAATGAAATAGTAGTGTTGTCATAGCCTAATATACTCATTTCCTTACTCCTGACTTTTCGCAGATTGAAGTCCGAGATAGTACCAACCTACTGCTGGCATTTTGTGAACCTTTTATGGTACGCAGGTTTGTACGGGCAACCCATTCTGTGTATCATTACTGCTGAAAGAGCTGCAGAAACCTTGTTTGATTTACTTATTTCAAATGTGCAGTTTTTTAAAGAGGACCTTTTTTGTTTTAAACATTAATTTTAAAGTAAAATAGTTAATAACACTTTCGGTTGCACTTTGTGGAGTCTCTGGGGCAATTTCCCCTCAGGGATTAATATAGTGTACCAAAAAAAAAAAAATAAATAAAATGACAAATGTGTCGCCTATCAGCTAATGGCTTTTGCATACTTGTGCTCCCTTCTGTGTATCATGTGCTGTGTCTCTAGCACATCTGAGTCATATATGCAGTGTGACAGAGCTGTCAGGTAGAGGGAAGACTCTGTCACTTTCAATGGGCAGTGCTCAGCATTTCAAACTGTATTTGCACAGCTTATGAAACGTGTTTTATGTATAAGAACAATGCTAAATGTGTTTCAGTTGCTTCATGAATGGTAAAAAAAAATAAACCTTATTTTTGAAAAAATAGTGTTTGTTTACACTGATAAATTTTTAGCATGAGCCCATTTGTTGGTGATCCAACCCATCTTCTGCAATATAAATGTTTTGGATAGTGTTCATAATGAACTGCATTAAAATCAGATCAGAGTGTATATTTTCTCAACTGATGATGCTGTAAAGATCAGTAATATTACTATATGGTGCAAATGACAGCAAGTTGTCTGTATTTGTCTTTTTTTTTCTAGGGGAAACCGATGAAAGCCAAATAATTTATGTTGTAGACAGTGGTAAGCTTATTGGCTAGACAGGATACTGAGGAGACCTTTGAAGACACTTTCAACACTTTGTGAGGCTTGTTATGGTCAGGTCTTGAATCCCACATATGCTGCAGTGGCTTGGTAGACATACTTCCTTCTCACATTTATCTTCTTCTGTTGTTTGCACAATTTGTTGTTTTAAGTTAAAAAGGAGGAGGCGATACTTAGGGATGTACTGTATGGTGGAGTATTTATCTGTCTTTAACTGACTAGTGGTTTATCCGAGCAGTGCTTCTCTTTATTGCATCACGTTTTACTAGTGGGTTTGCTTGACTGTGGTATACTGGTTTTCTTTCTATATTTTATTTTCTTTTATTTACACACATTTTTTTTAAGTCTAGTCATGCTTACATGAAACAAAAACGAGCCCATTTCTTGAGCAAACACTGCGAATGCAATTCTGCCTCGGGTTAGAGGTGAAGAGATTCCATTTTAAAGTATGCCATATTAAAAACCTGCAGCTCGCACTTTTAAAGGGTTTTAAAAGGTTCATGAGTGAAGGTCATCCTCTGGAGCTCTATGTGGGCTTCTGCTGTACGTACTTGTCCACATCTCTTGTCTAATTCTGCCTGCGGAGTCTATAAAAATTTGATGTAGAAATTAGGTTGTTGCTCATCTTGCACCTTTTTGCTCATAGTATTGACAGTAGCACTGAACTGCTTGAGGCAGATAGTATCTCAGTGATCGCCAGGCTATTTCAGCTCTCCGCTGCTGACAACATCAGAAGTGTTTTAACAGGGTTTTAATGGGCAGCCTCCGCAGCTCCTTGGAGGTTTGAAAAAAGCTGCCATGAAAAACCTTTTTTGCTGATCAGAGCTGACATGCCCTCCTTTTCCTATCCAGCTGCCGCCTGCTCATGTGACTCAAATGCTGGTGATGCAGGAGAATCCAGGAGTAACCCTTCCCTTTCTGGTGTCAGTTGAAAGTAAAAAGTGATCTTGCCCAATTCCTCAGTGCTTATCAGTGAACAAATCACTTGCTGCATCATTGTCGATCAGACATGACGAGGAGCGGATATGACAGCTTAATATAGGTCCTGTTTCTTTTATATGTGAGGGTCACTAGTAGATTATTGAAGATCTAGCTTGGTCATGTTTCAGGAAAGCATTAGTGAGATATCTGGGACTGAGCAGAGCTGCACTGTTGAAAGAGATTGTGAACCATTAGGCAGAGCTGGATTAGCAGTGGGTGATTATAACACCCTTTAAAATCCCATAAAAATGCTACAGCACATGTGTAAATCTGCATTCACTGTTATAACAAAAAGTATTGTGGCATGCTTTGACCTGCCGCTAATCTCTAATGTGAAGGAAAAATCTAGAAACTCCTTTTAACCAAGCAAAAATGCTTCTTGTCGATTATTTATGCTCCTGCTTTGGGAATATGGAAAGAATGATATCAAGCGTCATTGTGCCACTGATCATAAGACCGCCATTGTTATCCACATTCATTTTTTTGGACCTTGAACCTGGTTCTCGTTTATTATTGAATGAAGTACTGTTGATGCTGCTAGGCTTCTCATTGGCAGGATTTTGGCACAGATGGGACTGAATAAGGGAGTTTGTTTCTATACAATAGATTTCTTTACAGCACCCCTGGGGCATTGATATATCGAGAAACTTGGACTCAGACAAACTGGTCTTGAGCTTTTTTTAGAAAATGTTTCTACAGCTTCATTCTTTCAGTGGTAAATGAAGAAAGGAAATGTGTTGTCTTGTCACATGGACGTGCTGCAGAGGCAGACTTTATCGTGTTGAAATATCCAAACTGTATATCTACTTAGATTTGGCATCATGGTCTGCAACCTTTTGCGACATGTGATTCAGTTATTTTTTTTTCAGAGCTGAAGCATAGCATAGCATACACCAGTGATTCCCAAGTTCAGCCCTGGAGGTCGCAGCTTTTTGTTCCAACCAGTTTCTCAATCAGCTAGTCGTTTTACCTCAGTTAGTGACCTAACTTATCTCATTGTTTAATTGTCTCATAACAACCCGGACGTATAAGATTTTCACTTATAAGAAATTCACAAATATTTGTATTTTACTGTAGCTTTAAATTCTTAAAGTCTCTTATTTCATTTTATTTACCCTTTCCTGTCGAATTCAATCACCTAAATTATATCCTAACAGTAACAGTTAATGTCAAGTGGAGTAGGCATTAGATAAAACAACTGTTGCGTCCATTAGTAACAAGGGCCTTAAATAACCAGAACACTTGGAAAAGTGGATTCAAAATCATGATAAAGATGAAAATCTGAAAAATAAAGATTAAAACAAACATTACATTATCCCATGTAACATATTTAAATACTTGCTAGATTCCAATAAAAAATGATCAAACCCAGTTTTGTAATTTGACACCTAAACATACAAACGGGAAATAGCAGTTTGTTTAATTAAGGCAGGAATCCAGTTAAAAGCAGAACTTGGTTGAAACAAAAAAAAAAAAACCCCAGGCCACAGCAGGCCCCAGGAGTGAGTTTGAGAGAACTGTCATACATACTTTTAGGGAAACATGTTAATACATAAAATAGCTTGATTATAATGATTTTAGCATTCATGAAGAAACTGAATCCTTTTTTTTTATTTGACTCAAAAAAGCACCAAAAGGAGTGCTTACCAATAGTATGTCTGTAAGATTAATGGCATACCATGGGTCACAAAGCTAAAAATTAACTTTTAATGTTAGAAGTAAAGTTTGATTATTATTTTATAAACCCTTGTGGGCATCCTTGAATGGATATGTGAAGTTCTGCATTACTCTGCTTTCTTTGCTCACTTATTTTCTGTAACATTTTGATCTTGCTGTGTTTAACATCACACTAGCCTTCAAAAAATTACTGGTTGAGGAAAAACACCCACGGTTTTATATAAATAGTTATATATAATAACTGATTTTAGTAAAGATTTATTTCCTACAGTAATGTATGGTATTAACTTGTGGGTATGTGACTTCACTGCACAAATGATAAAACATATGCATTAGTGGGGATGGAGGAGGTTCCTTTTAGGGGTTTCTACTCTAAAGTGGCTGTTTTAATTAATCCATGTCAGTCTAGAATGTGTGAGTGAACACATCAAAATAAGCACTTTGTGTGTCTATGTGGTTATTAAAGTTATAATTACTAGGCAGGGACTAATAAAATATTTCCTTCGTTCATTTAGTAGTTTCTTTTAGAAGTATGTCTTGAACCTCATATCAGTTGGCCTATATACCGTCACCCAGAAAACAGAAACCACAAGTCTGTATTATACATCCGGCCCGGCGTGTAATTATATCCGGCCCGCGAGATCATTTTACATATTATTGTTATTAATGGCCCGGGGATATGAAGCGCTGGTAACACAATAAACTACAGATCCCATAATGCAGCGCTTCAGTTGCCTTGCCGAACACTTACCACATTAATCAAGACTAGCTTATGATGCTGCAAGTTATTGCGAAGCTAGCCCACACAATGCCAAAGAGAAAAGGTGATTCTGAACATAGAGCCTTTAAAAACCGATGGGAGGCTGAGTATATGTTTACTGACATTGCCGGTAAACCCGTGTGTCTCATTTGTGGAGCTAATGTGGCTGTAATTACAGAATTTAATCTAAGATGGCACTATGAGACAAAACATCAAGATAACCTGAAAGACCTGAATGCAATGCACAAGACACAGAAAGCAGAAGAGTTAAAGAAGAATCTGACACTTCAGCAGACGTTTTACCCGTGCAAAATCACAGTGATTTCAAGTGAAGCTACTTTTATGGGAGACACAAATGCACCAGTGCAACTTGCCCCACTTTCCCTGTTGCCAAGTAATGTTGAACTAAGTCGGCACTACGGCGTTCCCAAATACGCACTTTGCTGATAAACTGTTCGCACGGCACTTTGGTGGCTTTGAAGAACAAAAAAAGAATTTTGAGTTGTTTCGCAACCCATTTGCCGTCAATGTGGAAACTGCATGCAGATTCAGATGGAGGTGATTGAGCTGCAGTGTAATGGCACACTGAAGGGAAAGTACGATACTGCACGGCCTGCACAGTTTATTCACTCCATTCCCACACAAATGCTCCAGCTCCGTCTACATGTGGCTCGAACCTTGTGCATGTTTGGTAGCACATATCTGTGTGAGAAGCTCTTCTCAGTGATGAAGACTAACAAAACAGCACACAGGAGTCGCCTCACTGATGAGCACCTGCAGTCCATCCTGAGAATCTCCACAACACAGAACCTCACACGAAACATAAACGAACTTGTTGCCAAAAAAAGATGCCACGCGTCCAGCTCTGATTAAATGACATAAGAGCAAAGACAACTGAATTATTTGATTTGTTATTGCTGAAAAGAACAAATTTTATTTATATTTCCAGGGTTTGTTATGCACCATGTTCATATTTGAATTTGTATAATTTTGACAGGATATATTTTTATGGAGAGCAAAATATTATAAGATATTTAAGGTTTGAGTTGATTTATTCCGGAATAATATTCTGTCGACTAAATAAAAATTCCTTCTATTTAAAATTTAAATAGAACTTGAACAGATATGATAGTTCATAATATCCAGGCAGACTTGCACGTAAGAGCGGGAGTCATCCGTTTTAACAAGCAGCGTATTGCACTGATACGAAATAGCCTGCCCATTTAATTATTTAGGAATGGATAAATAAATTAAGATTTTGTACAAATAATGTTTTTCATTTTTCTTCCTTCATGGATTCTGGCACCCCCAGCAACAATTGCTCGCACCCCAAAGACTATATATATATATATGTGTGTGTGTGTGTGTATATGTATATATATGTATATGTGTGTGTGTGTGTGTATATGTATATATGTAGATATGTATGTATATATATGTTTATATATGTGTGTGTGTGTGTGTATATGTATCTATGTATGTGTATATGTATATATGTATGGATATGTATATATATATGTTTATGTGTGTGTGTGTGTGTGTATATATATATATATATATATATATATATATATATATATATATATATATATGACAGCAACACTCATCACTCACAACAGTAACAAAACAATTACATTGACAATCATGTTACGTTATTTTCAAAATGTTTCCTTTTCTTTTCGTTGCTTATTTATCACACTACTTCTCATGGCTGGTATTTTTTAGTATATATATATATATATATATATATATATATACTAATAAAAGGCAAAGCCCTCACTCACTCACTCACTCACTCATCACTAATTCTCCAACTTCCCGTGTAGGTAGAAGGCTGAAATTTGGCAGGCTCATTCCTTACAGCTTACTTACAAAAGTTGGGCAGGTTTCATTTCAAATTCTACGCCTAATGGTCATAACTGGAAGGTATTTTTCTCCATTAACTGTAATAGAGTTGAGCTGGAAAGACGGGGGCGGAGTTTCGTGTGACATCATCACGCCTCCCACGTAATCACGTGAACTGACTGTCAACGCAGTGCGTAGAAAACCAGGAAGACCTCCAAAAGCGCTTAAGAAAACATGCATTATATAATTGAGAAGGCAGCTAAACAATAAGAAGCGAGCGAGTGACATATACTACCATATTCATGAGTGCTGCTACCTCGAAAGAAAGCAAGGTGTAAACCTAAACTTTAAATTAAGTTCATAGACAGGCTAACGCTGGCGTTTCACATGCCCACAGGTAATGCGGGATACAAGTTTAATGAGAGGACGAGGATATAAACGAGAGTTTTGATCACTTTGTAACTAAGTTAAAATTGTAGGTGAAGGGGTGTGCTTATGCAAATTCCGAGAGACTGTGTTTGTGGGGATTGACAGTTAAGGCGGGTGGGGAGTCACGTCATCATCTCCCTCCCATTCATCTCATTTCGCTCTGAGCTGAGCTGCACAGCTAACGCCGTCTTCCGAAGCAACTTCGTCAGACTGCCACCAAATACTCACAGAAAAATCCACAAGTTAATACACACGCTGTCTCTAGAGTTTCTCCACACTGAATCCTCCAGGCACTACTTACAAAAGGTCACATTGACAATTGTGTTACGTTATTTTTAAAATCTTTCCTTTTCTTAGCACAAGCACAGCTGAGAAGCTTGATGCATGTGCTCCATAACGCTAAAAATAATGCATTTAATCACACTTTGCATTACAAGCAAAGGGAGCTTTTGTCAATGCATGATTTCCTGGTACACGATTACATTGATCAGTGCATTCCGATTCATTTTACCCTCGCACCACCTTAGTTTGAGAAGAAGTATGAAAAAATATGAGGTTAACACAGAAAAACAGATCACCAATTCAAGCTTTATGAATAATCGATTCGCCATCAATAATTGTTTTGTAAAGCCATCCTCCTTCCATTTTATAATTTTTCCGCCACTAGCCATGATTAAATGAACGGTAAAAAGTAAGAGCGAAGCGAGGGTGACTTATTTAGGCAGGCATATATATGACAGCAACACTCATGACAATGTCAATCATGTTACGTTATTATTAAAATGTTTCCTTTTCTTTTTCATTACTTCTTTAACACACTACTTCTCGCGCGAGGCGGGTATT
Organism: Polypterus senegalus; assembly: GCF_016835505.1. Taxonomy (NCBI): domain Eukaryota; kingdom Metazoa; phylum Chordata; class Cladistia; order Polypteriformes; family Polypteridae; genus Polypterus; species Polypterus senegalus. The sequence continues at coordinate 108,763,663 of NC_053159.1, read as the reverse complement.
TTGCTATATATATATATGAATGACCTCCAAAGAGCGCTGAGACTTTTGATATCATGAACGTGTCTGCAAAAACTGTGGTCTCCTGCCCAGCAAAAGTCGAGCAGCCAGCACGCGTGCATAGCTGTGCCGGCCTTTGAGACGCTGACTGCGCTTCTGCCTTAAGTCAAAGTGAGCACTTTTAATTTTTTCATCCTCCCCCTGCGCTATAGCCCAGACAAGTGCAAACACGGGACCCCTTTTCTACATCACGGCAAAATAATATTAAGGCGATTCACACTTTCTTTTGCACGTATACGATTATGAGGTCATCAGCTCGGATTATGAAGACACGCACAAGAGTGGAGGACTGACAGAGCCATCACAGCCGATTAATGGCGGGACATCTCACCAGTCTACACAAGACCCACGCGACTGTCCCCAAAAGGCGATCATAACGTCAGCGAACACATCTCTCTATACTATATAAAAGAAAAAGGCAACTTTCCTTTCTTTACACCTTTTTTCCTTTTATCCCAAACCAAAGCCTTTCTCTCTTAACACTGCAGAGGACACAAAACTAATTTTCTTTAAATGCCGGTAAGGCACATTACCAGAGGCACAAATTTGAACGTTCACATAGAAAATGTAACTTCAATGTACCTGTACTTCTTAAAACGTTAATGTTTTACTGTTTAATAACTTATAGACTATAATTTATTATTTTCCCCTTGCACTCAGTGACCAAACCTATACACACACATATAGACACATACAAACATACACACAAGTATATGTATGTGTATATATATACACACACACACACACATACACATACATACATACACACATATATATAATTTGTGTGTGTGTATGTATGATGTAGATAGGTATGTATGTATATATATATATATATATATGTGTGTGTGTATATGTAGATATGTATATAGATATGTAGATATGAAGATATGTATGTGTATATATATATGTACTGTATATATATGTATGTGTGTGTGTGTGTGTGTGTGTGTGTGTGTATATATATGACAGCAGCAATCCAAGCTGTGAGAAAACAGTTAAAAGGAGGCGTGTCAGACGTCGTGGTACATTTTCTGATGCAGCTACCGAAAACAACTTTGTGACGCTGCCGCCAAATACACAAAACAATTACTTTGACAATCATGTTACATTATTTTTAAAATGTTTCCTTTTCTTTTCATAACTTCTTTAACACATGACATCGCTGCGAAGCGCGGGTATTTTGCTATATATATATATCACATCGACACTCATAACAGTGACAAAACAATTACATTGACAATCATGTTACGTTATTTTCAAAATGTTTCCTTTTCTTTCTCTTTCCTTCTTTAACACACTACTTCTCCGCTGCCAAGCGCAGGTATATATATAGATAGATAGATATGAGAACAACATATATATATATATATATATATATATATATATATATATATATATAGATAGATAGAGATATATATATATAGATAGATATGAGAACAACACTCATATCAATGACAAAACAATTACATTAACAATCATGTTACGTTATTTTTTAAATTTTTCCTTTTCTTTTTCGTACCTGCTTTAACACACTACTTCTCCGCTGCGAAGCGCGGGTATTCTGCTATATATATATATATGCCAGCAAAACTCATGACAATGACAACACAATTACATTGTCAATCATGTTACGTTATTATTAAAATGTTTCCTTTTCTTTTTCATTACTTCTTTAACACACTACTTCTCCGCTGCTATTTTGCTAGTATATATATCTATACTAATAAAAGGCAAAGCCCTCACTCACTCACTCACTGACTCACTCACTGACTCACTGACTCATCACTAATTCTCCAACTTCCCGTGTGGGTGGAAGGCTGAAATTTGGCAGGTTCATTCCTTACAGCTTCCTTACAAAAGTTGGGCAGGTTTTATATCGAAATTCTACGCGTAATGGTCATAACTGGAAGCAGTTTTTCTCCATTTACTGTAATGGAGATGAGCTTCAACGCCGTGGGGGCGGAGTTTCGTGTGACATCATCACGCCTCCCACGTAATCACGCAGTACATAGAAAACCAGGAAGACCTCAAAAAAGCGCTGAAGAAAACATGCATTATATAATTGAGAAGGCAATAAGAACATACGAATAAGAAGCGAGCGAGTGACATATACAACCATATTCATGAGTTCTGCTACTTCGGAAACAAAGCACGATGTAAACCTACACTTTAAATTAAGTTCATAGACAGGCTGCGCTGGCGTTTGTAATTTAGTGCCTGCCCATATAAGGCCGTCCGTCAGCGGCAATCCAATAGCAAACTCCCACTAAATATTCACGGGTGAAGGACTGTGCTTATGCAGAGGAAGATGAGATGGTCAGGGTGGTGTTTGACACAAACTCAGCGAAACTGCAAGAGAAAGTTTTAAGTGCCAGGACTAAGGTAACATTAAATACAGCTATGGACATAGCACGAGATGGCACCAGCACAGCTGGGAACCTTCGATGCATGTCCACCGAGCGGCTCACGTGAACTGACACAGTGCACAGATAAAAAGCAACAGTTCCAAAGAGCGCTGAACAAAAACCGAATTACACAATTGAAAAGGCAGCAAAAAATATGAAGCGTCTGATACTTACAAGCATATTCATAAATCCAGCTACTGTGGAAACAAAGCACATGTTGGAAAAAGTCAATGTCCCGCTAAAGGAAGACAGTGTAAAAACCCGTGCATGCAGTGTGTCAGGTCTCAGATAAAGAAGAAGACGAGCTGTTTATTGATGCAGTAAGAAACGAATCGATGAATTAAACCTGTCATCTTTACAACGATTGACAAACACGGAATGTAACTTGAACACAACACATCCTACAAATACGAACCTGATTGAAAGAAATAATGATAATCAAATCATTGATGACAGCAACACTCAGTAACACTCACAAAACAAATACTGTATATTGACAGTCATGTTACGTTATTTTTAAAATGTTCCCTTTTCTTTTCTAGCTTTTTTAACACACTACTTCTCCGCTGTGATACGCGGGTATATATATATGTATATATATATATATATATCCCGATCTACATATCCGAAAAATGGATACTTTATTCGCCATCAATGATTGTTTTGGTAAAGCCATACTCAGTGTATTCATTAGATGAACGGTAAAAAAGTAAGAGCGAGGGGAGGATGACTCATTGAGGCATGCAGGCTGTAGTGCGCGTCAACTCTATCTGAATTGCGTGATCACATTTGAAAAAATATATCTTTTCAAGTTCTATTTAGTCCATATGTGTCAAACTCAAGGGCCGCGGGCAACATCCGCCCGGGCGTAATTATATCCGCCCGAGATCATTTTATATACTGTATTATTGTTATTAATGGCCCGGGTATATGAAGCGCTGGTAACACAATAAACTACAGATCCCATAATGCAGTGCTTCAGCTGCCTTGCCGAACACTTACCGCGTTAATCAAGTCTACCTTATGATGCTGCAAGTTATTGCGAAGCTACAGTTATTGCGCACTGAGTTTGCACGGCGCTTTGGTGACTTTGAAGAACAAAAAAAGTCCGTCTACATGCGGCTCGAACCTTGTGCATGTTTGGTAGCACATATCTGTGTGAGAAGCTCTTCTCAGTGATAAATACTAACAAAACAGCACACAGGAGTCGCCTCACTGATGAGCACCTGCAGTCCATCCTGAGAATCTCCACAACACAGAACCTCACACCAAACAGAAACGAACTTGTGGCCAAAAAAAGATGCCAGGCGTCCAGCTCTAAAATGACATATGAGCAAAGACAACTTAATGATTTGATTTGTTATTGCACGTAAGAGCGGGAGTCAACTGTTTTAACAAACAGCGTATTGCACTGATCTGAAATAGCTGTGTGTGTATATATGTAGATATGTATGTATATGTATATATATGTTTATATATGTGTGTGTATGTATGTATGTGTGTGTATATATGTGTGTGTATATATGTAGATATATATATGTATGTATATATGTGTATATGTATAGATATGTATATATATATATGTTTATGTGTGTGTGTGTGTAAATATATATATATATATATATATATATGAGACAACAACACTCATCACTCACAACAGTGACAAAACAATTACATTGACAATCAGGTTACGTTATTTTCAAAATGTTTCCTTTTCTTTTTCATTGCTTCTTTAACACACTACTTCTCCGCTGCGAAGCGCGGGTATTTTGCTAGTATATTAATAAAAGGCAAAGCCCTCACTGGCTGACTAACTGACTCACTCACTCACTTACTTACTCACTCACTCACTCATCACTAATTCTCCAAGTTTCCGTGTAGGTAGAAGGCTGAAATTTGGCAGGCTCATTCCTTACAGCTTACTTACAAAATTTGGGCAGGTTTCATTTCGAAATTCTGTGCGTAATGGTCATAACTGGAAGCTGTTTTTCTCCATATACTGTAATGGAGTTGAGCTGGATGGCCGTGGGGGGCAGCGTTTCATGTGACATCATCACGCCTCCCACGTAATCACGTGAACTGACTATCAACGCAGTATGTAGAAAACCAGGAAGAGCTCAAAAAAGCGCTGAACAAAACATGCATTATATAATTGAGAAGGCAGCGAAACAATAAGAAGCGAGCGACTGACATATACAACCATATTCATGAGTGCTGCTACTTTGAAAACAAAGCACGGTGTAACCCTAAAGTTTAAATTAAGTTCATAGACAGGCTGCCGCTGGCGTTAGTAATTTAGTGCCTGCCCATATAAGGCCGTCCGTCAGCGGAAATCCAATAGAAACTTTGCCGCTAAATATTCACGGGTGAAAGACTGTGCTTATGCAGAGGAAGATGAGATGGTCAGGGTGTGTTTGGCACAAACTCAGCGAAACTGCAAGAGAAACTTTTAAGTGCTGGGTCTTAGCTGACATTACATACAGCCATGGACATCACACGAGATGGTACCAGCACAGCTGGGAACCTTCGATACAAGAACACCAAGCGGCTCACGTGAACTGACGCAGTGCACAGACAAAAAGCAACAGTTCCAAAGAGTGCTGAACAAAACCGAATTGCACAATTGAGAAGGCAGCAAAAACATATGAAGCGTCTGATACATACAAGCATATTTATAAGTGCAGCTACTGCGGAAACAAAGCACACGGTGGAAAAGTCAATGTCCCGCTAAACGAAGACAGTGTAAAAAAAAACCTGTGCATGCAGTGTGTCACATCTCAGATAAAGAGGAAGACGAGCTGTTTATTGATGCAGTAAGAAACAAATCGATGAATGAAACCTCTTATCTTTACAACGATTGACAAACACGGAATGTAACTTGAACACAACACATCCTACAAATACGACCCTGATTGAAAGAAATAATTATAATCAAATCCTTGATGACAGCAACACTCAATAACACTCACAAAACAATTACTGTATATTGACAATCATGTTACGTTATTTTTAAAATGTTCCCTTTTCTTTTTCATAAATTCTTTAACACACTACTTCTCCGCTGTGAATATATATATATATATACCCCGATCTACATACGCCTCTAGCGCCAACATCCAAGGTTCGATTCCCGAGATGGGATGCACTGAGTATGTACGCATGCTTCCCGATTCATTTTACCCTCGCATCTCCTTGGTTTGGGACGTATGAAAAAATGTGCGGTTAACGTATTACGTTATTTTTAAAATGTTTACTTTTCTTAGCACAAGCACAGCTGAGAAGCTTCGATGCATGTACTCCATAACGCGTTAAAAAAATCATGTATTTAATCACACTTTCAATTCCAAGCAAAGGGGAACTTTTGTCAATGCATTATTTCCTGGTACATTGATTACACTGATGCACACATCACAGCTACAAAAATGTTCGAGTCGGAATAAAGCCCGTTCCTACGACTGATCAGAGCAAAATTTCATTTCAAAAGACTACCCGAGCGAAACTTTGATAAAAGCATGGTTTTGTGCACATTGAAAAGCAAGCAAAATTAGATGCATTACAGAAAGCGGACTTTGTGGCTCTTACTGGGGATCATTGGACTTCCGTGACCGTTAGTTATTCTAATTACATCTAATTACAAAATGTTCAATGATCACACTGTTTTAGCCTAATGTACAAAATAATTTTGGCTGAGGTTACTCAGAGTTTAAAGATTAAGTTGGTCAAATTACCTTTTATGTTTCTGACTTATTTTTTTAAGAAGAAAAACTGCACTTTATGTTGAAATTTTGGTTATTATTATTTAAAGACAATTCCATTCTGAAAATGTACTTAAAGTACTTAAACTACAACTTTATTTTTAAGTCTGCCCAATTTTAACCAGGGATGATATTTTTGTTTCTGTTTTGAATTCAAATGCAGTTTAAAAACATTTTTTTTTTCAGAAATTAAAACAGCTTGAGTTTACAATATTCATGTCCATGTCTATTATTTGATTCTGTCGCCCACTAAAACCCCTGGGTTGTATGGGGGGCACTGAGATGGTGGATCCAACCCTATGCTCCACCGTGGCCACCACCAAGTGGCACCGGGATAGCCCCTGGACTGGAATATGTAGCACTCCTTTGCCACATTTGGGGGTGCTGGAAGGAAGACTGATTTCCCTGCAGCACTTCTGACATACCCAGAAGTGCTGCCGGATGTTAATCAGGGTCACCTGCAACACATCCGGGGACTGAATAAAAGGGGCCGCCTCACTCCCCATCAGAGAGCTAGAGTCGGGTGAGGAGAAGGACGGAGCTTGCCAGGAGGGAGTTGGAGACGGCTGAAGAAACAGAGTGGAGTCATAAGAGACTGTTGGGTGATTATGCACTGTGTGTTGTCTTGGGAGCTAAGGGCTGTAAATAAAGACGTGTGATTAAAGACATTCTGTATCTGCCTGTCGGTGTCCGGGCTGTACCCCACAATATATATATATATATATATATATATATATATATATATATAGGGCATTGAATTATAAAATGAATTTTCATGCTCTGTTTTTATAAAGAGGCAAAGGTAGACATGAAACATTGGACAAACACATGCATGTTTGAACCTATCATTAGTAGTGCTAGCTGCTCATTCCCCCCTTTCTGCCAGTTGTAATCAACATATCAGAGCATAAGATACACAGCAGTGTGGCACAGGGAATTACTAGTAATTTTTTGACAAATGAAGGAGTTATTCCATTTCAGATTTATTCAAGACTTAAAAATCAGTTTGGGGATGAATGTCTCTCTCAGTCTAGAGTGTATGATTGGTGCAAGTCATTCTGAAAGGGACAATTATGTTTTTGATCCAATTAAGGCAATTTTAGAATGGAAGAAATTCAAGTCGAATGAGGATGTTATTGACACTGTGCAATAATGCGTCAACATGCAGTCAAGTACTTCTGCTCTTCTGGGATTAAGAAGCTTCCTGAGCGCTGGAACAAATGTATTGCAGTGGCAGGAGACTACATAGAAAAATAGTGTGTAAGTCATTTCATTGCGTTCATCAAATAAAGTGTAGCTCATGTCAAATAAACCTACAAATGCCACAGAAGAGGTTTAGGACAGCCACGTGAAATAAGACTGCAAAGTATGCAATTAGATATGAGTTGAATACAGATTCGAGTCCAAAACAGAACTGACTTGGAGGAAACAAAATGGCGGTTTTATGGCAAAGGAAGTGAGGTCTGTAGAGTCTGAACTGGAAATTAGGTCATCGGAACCAGGCTGGAAGAGATGTCATCGGGGCCAGGTAGAATTTCCCGTAACTGGTCAGCAGAGGAAATAGAGAAAGGGTTAGTGCACTCTACCCCCAGGGTCTGGCGAGTTACCCTCATTTGAGTCCTTTAGCTGCCTCCTGTTTATATTTAAACATACCTCATATAATGTGTGTGTGTTATATATAGTATAGTGTGTATATGTGTGTGTTTATAAATTTTATATTTGTTGCATGGAACATTCTTTGTACTTGTAAGGATAAAATAATTATTTTGTTTTAATTGTGAACATCTTTACATCTAGTGAACTAATCTTTTCTTCATATTTTATGTAATTGCAAAGCCAGTGGCTAAAGTTGCTTTCAACTATTTAGTAGGTATTATCTTGAATGAAAAAATCACTGAAGTGCTGTTAAGTCTGTTAGTAGTCCGAGTATGAACAACCCTGCTTTATGTACACTTATTTATTTTTAGCACTTGAAAACCAACCTTTTTGGTATATACTTCTAATCCATTTAGGCATCTATACTGAGATCTTCTTTATAAATTCTTAAAATTTAATACAAGCCACTATCTTCTTTCCAGTGGGAATGTTTTCAGACTGCAATGCTCTTTCAAAAAACATGTTATTAAACAGTGTAGGAAGCAGCAGTTCTCAAGGTGCCATGTAAACTGAATCTTTAGACAGTTTTAATGTGCAATAATGCATTCTTTTTTCATGTTGATTCTACTTTCAGTATGACATAGCATTTTATTTTTAATTCACAGCCATATTTGTAAATACTAAATGTAAAGCAAACTATAAGTATCGGAAGTAGGCCTAAAGCTGCAAAGTGAAATAAGAAGACACTAAAATTGAATTAATTATTATCATTATAACGGGTTCAAAATACTATGTTGTGTTGTTGCCATTGTTGAATACCATCCATTTGGTGAGCTTTAATTTATAAAGTATATGTCCTTGTAGTTTTATTACATAAATTAAATATCATTAATTTACAATCAACAAGCTAATTTAAAGGGTAAGCTTAGTCATGGGATGCACTCTGTATTCCCAGAGGTTGTAGCGAAGAAGAAAATTAAAGCAAAACTGAGTGCCATCAGGAACAATGTTACATATCCTGTCTCTGATGCACGAACACTGAAAATTTTCAGCAAACAAATTATTCAGTGTGTCAAGAAGTGCTATGGGGGCTCCGTTATACCAACAGCAATATGTCTGAATAATGACTCACTATGACTGTGTCAGCCAAGTCAGTTTTAGTGTGTGTTCAGACCAAAGTGTGGTAGTATATTTATTTATATACTTAACTATCTATTTATATATATATATATATATATATATATATATATATATATATATATATATATATATATTTATCTATATATATATATATATATTTATCTATATATATATATATAGTAATAGAAAGAAAATTCGACAGCGAGTCAGATGAAGTTCTGGGGAACTGCCCCGTATAATGTCCAATGGACAGGTCAAAATAACACTGAAACAAAGGTTCAACAAAGCATTTGACAAAATAACATTGTAAATAGGGGGGTATTTATACAGAAAATCAAAATGGCTAAAGGAAATTAAAGGGGGAATTGACGTCTTGGCTCCGACTTGTTTGTGACATCATTGAGGAGGGACGGAAAAACAAGTCAGCCATTTTGTCGGCAGTTTATTTTTCCTCTTTACTTTTACGGAAAAAGAGAGTGAGAGGTTAGTACCCTTTTCTAGCCTTCCGTCTTGCAACCGTCTACTCACCATGGGTTTTGTCGACTGTCTGTGATGCGCACATGCATGACTATATATATGTATATATATGTGTATATATATGTATATACTGTATATATATATGTATATATATATGTATATATATATATGTATGTATGTGTGTATGTATGCATTTATTTAAAGAGCTTCTGTAAAAAGCCAAATTTCCCCCAGGGTCAAATAAAGTTCTATCTATCTATCTATCTATCTATCTATCTATCTATCTATCTATCTATCTATCTATCTATCTATCTATCTATCTATCTATCTATCTATCTATCCATCCTGTTATTTTAACAATAAAAACCATATACATATGATTTTTATAATTGTTGTGCTACAGATATTCTGTTTGTTTGTATGTAAAGAATATACTGTCCATTTTTTCCTGGAATGAACTAATGTATTAATATCCTGTGCAACAGTAATGTAATGCAAAGTTGTTGCTTTTTCATTTTTTTCCAGGGATACAGAAGTTTGGAAGTTCATAGTGGGTTTTTTTAATGTTAATTTATATATGATTTCTTTAAAATATACTCTACTCCCATTATATAGACTTTCTAAGCAAATAATTGCCGTAGACTTGTGAAATAGTGTGCAATAAAAAAGTAGTAACTTGCCAGCGGACTTGTGAAGACATACTAGCTGCTTGTGCCCAGGAATGTCACATACTCTTCTATCTACTCTTCAACTTGTCAAGAACTGTTAGGCCGAAAATCAAACTGACTGTTTTTTATAAATACAACATTAGAGAGGTTTTAATGTTGTGTGAAGTAATTCTAACATGTTACTTTAATTGTTACTCTAAATGCAATTTCCAAAATGACTCACTAAATAGTGCTTGGTAAACAAAAGCAAAGTCATAACCAGAATTATTCAGAAGTCTCTGGATAAGTCATTCCTTTGGATACTACTTTAACTGTATGGCCATCTTATATACCACAGCCTCCATAATGTCACAAGTCACTTGGCACACATGCATTGTTGCCTAGCTAACTTGCAGCATTATAGTGACCCTACACTCAAAATGGCAGTGGCTGTTATTAATAGAAACACAAAATGACTGAACCATAAAAAAAACTTTCAAAATGGCTTGATATCACCATCATAATGACATAATTAAAAACAAATCATGAAACAAAAATGAAAAAATATTTATACATTAACAACATAGAGATAAAAGTAGTTGACCCAACTATAAAAAGAAGCTGTCCCACAAATTTTGCTGAAGTGTAAAGTTTGTGTAAAGTTTTTGAGTATACAGCAGCACTCAGATCTTTGACTCTCATTTGGCAGCTGAGGGCAAAACCTTTTTTCCCTCACCAGAGTCTGGCTTTAGATTGAGCCCAGTGTGACCAATAGTACAACTTTAAGATCTCTTTTAGAATGTTGCATGCTATGCTGTGGGTGTGAATGTTTGCCACTTTCACCATTCAGCATGACTGCAAGCATTTTACATAGGTTGTGGTATAACTTGCCTGGAATCTAAAGATGGAGTGTTGCACTTTTGAATTAAATAGTAAGAACACATGCTCAAAACATTGGCATATTTGTTTAAAACATGTCATTTACATACTATATACAGTAAATAACAGCACAAATAAGAAACTGAGCATCAAACTTGAAAATATAGCCAAAGTAAATAATTATCATCATTTATATAAATGATGAATAATCAAAGTGTAAATAATGTTTGCATTGTTTATGTTTTATTTCATGTTAATCTTTAGTTTTGGGGAATTACTGGTGACCCACTATAACTACATCTACCCCTTGATCTGTTGCGATGATGTCCAGTATTTCAAAGCTGAGGTGAGAACTGGAAGGGCACAACACCTGCATTGGTTCAGCTGTATATTGTTTTATTTTGTTCACATTATCTTTGTATGCAGGTATGGTGAGGAATGTGAAGGGATTGTTGCTGATTGCTTAAAGGTCCTGGGACAGAGTGGACAAGGAGTATCTTATAAGATGTCTCAAATGTGCCTGTATTGTCTCTTAAGTTTAATTTGCAGTGTCATGGCTATGTCTTGGTGCACCTTTCTTCTTTTCTGTTTTACCTCTCATGTTCTCTTATTTATTGGGCCTATGGCTAATGTACTCGTTGGCTCTTGGAACATATTTGGTTGGGTTTTTGGGGGTTGGGGGTCTTGGACTGCATAATAAATAAGCAAGTGTCCTCAATAACATTTGGCAAAAGATTACCTATTTTGGTTTCATACAGAATCAAGACTGTTGGTCAAAGATATGCCCAGATGCTTTAATGCAGGTTACTTCATTGATAGCTCCGAATTTGTTAATTCTAAGAAATTCAGAGTGATTATTCTCTTTAAGTGCAATTTCTGTTATATGCTCATGGAGATGGATGTTAAAAGAGTGGCAGTTTGTTTTATTATTTTGCTATTCCTTATCTGTAAGTTTTTCTATCATATATAAATTGACAAATTGTAAAGCTGGATGATTACAATATTATTACCAACATAGAAGCAAATACCTTTATTAACACAGATAAAAAGACAGATCCATCCTGCTAGTTCTTTAAATCTGTTTCTGATTTAAACCTGATTTGTTCTTTTTGGCCTTTGAATCTTCCTGCCAAACTATATTTCTTTTCCCATCAATGTTGTGTCTGTATCATGCTGAAAGAAGTTCATTTGGACAGTATTTTAATCAAGTGCAGCAGAAATGAGCAACTGTTTTCTTAAAGACTTTTTTAAAAATATTTGACAGGATCTGGTAAGTGTCTGAGGGATGTCGTTTTATAAGATCTTTCACTAAAATTTGTCAATCCTGACTCTGTTGATGTATGTGTGAATGGCCGTAAAAACTGTCATTCATAACTTCACTATTGGCTCTATTAGCTTGCACATGTAATTAAAAATTTTTGACCTCTAGTTGTATTGTTCATCTTTGGAGGTGTGTGGCCAATCGGGAACATGAGCTGTTGATATAACACACAATATCTGAATTAAATGTTTTGCTCTTACAGAAACTGAAATTTAAGGTCCACTGGACAGAATATTTTGTTTCTTGGCCCTATTCAAGCAAATTGCTGTTAGGTCTATGGAAACGTGACATGTTTGCTTGCATATTAACCTTTATAAACCAAGCAGGCATACTCACTAACAACTGTTTTTAGACCAATAATAGAATTTTAAAATTTTATTCTGAAATATTTTCAGAAACTGTAACCATTCCTCTTCTGCAATTAATTCTTTGTTATTAGGCAGTCTTTTCTTGGCTGTCTGCAGAAGATGCTGCCATGTTGGACTTTATTGTCTGAGCATAAGGATGCTCTAGAATATTCTATGAGGTTCATTAGATGACCTTCCTCCTAAGTTCTTTTATTTTTTGGAAGTACAGTGGAACCTCGGTTTGCGAGCATAATTCGTTCCAGAAATGTGGTCGCAATTCAAAGTGAATTTCCCCATAAGAAATAATTGAAACTCAGATGATTCATTCCACAACCCATAACTATTCATATAAAAATGATTAATACAAAATATAAAGTAAAAATACATAAAACAAATTAACCTGCACTTTACCTTTCTAAATTCTTGTGGGATTCTACCCAATGGGACAACACGCGGAAGAGCATCCTGAAGCAACCACAGGCTCCCACTGCTGTAGCAGTTCGCCCTAAAAGCGAATCCGAAAAGATCGCGGACATACTGTAAGCGCATGCCGTTGATGGGTGATACAAGGAACAAGGAACATTATAAATGCGCAGGGCACAGTATTACTTGGCCACTAACCTGGGCATGACCCTGCCTGACTGCTGTGTCTGTGTATAGGAGAGTGGCAGATCCTGCTACAATAAATAACTGTGCCGTTCCTGTTTCAAGCTGAATAAAGCTGGTGTCACTAAAGTACTGAGACTCAGCTTCGTGTTTTGGGGTGCAAGGTGGGGACTCACACGTCACAGCACACACACATGGTCACAATGCTGTAGTAAACAGTATGTGCTTGTATAGATGTTGATTATTTAAGTGAGGCACGCCAACTGACAATTGCCTACAATCCCACAGCGAGAGAGAGGAGAACCATCAGCTCAGTTGTGATCACGTGACCCTCGGCAGACAAAGCGTATATGGACTACTCGTATTGCAAGACCTCACTCATTTATCAAGTCAAAATTTATTAAAAATTTTACCTTGTTTTGCAAAACACTCGCAATCCAAGGTTCCACTGTAGTTAGAACCTTTATTTATGCAGATGCTGAACTCTGTACTAAATTCAACCTTTTTTGTTAAATCATTCCTACTATTAAAACAATCTAAATAGCCCTGATAATGTCCTAATTATTGCCTTGTGTTTGTGATGAATGCTGATGCAAACTGCTGACAAAGCTTCTTGTGCAATATCTGCAGAAAGTAATTTACAAATTAAAAGAAGCAATTTCATTCATTCCTCTACTTCTTCCCTCTCAGCAGCCCTCCTATCATTTAACAGAAAGAAAACTTTTCACCGCATGAACTGGTATCTTCCTTGGCAGATATGTTATCACTGTGTCTTAAAACATTATACTCCTTCTCTATGGCGACAGTCCTCAGCAACTTGAATTCGTAAAAATGTCAGAAAGGGTGCTCCTTATTCCTTCTACTTTTTAATCTCTCACTTTATCCATTTGCTATTGCTCTTCAAGATCTAGACTTGATGTTGTTGCTTATGTCGCCTATTATAAAATTTCTCTATGCATGATTGGTTGTGTATACTTTTTCAGCAATGCCCCTTATAATCTTCATCACATTGTTAGTTGTCTGAGTTTTTTGAGACTCTGTAAAGCATGGTGGTGGTGAAATTTGACTCTATTATTTATTTTTGCTATTAATCTTGGGAGCATTTTATTTTATTGCAATTGTTCATGTTTTCTTGTTCATGTAAAATAAAATGTCATCACAAGAAAAAGAATTAAATAAAGTAACTGGGTATTCTTTAAAGTGGCAGTAAATTTGGTCACATAAATCTACAGTACTGGTTACATGAGAGCTTGTGCAATGATGTTACATCTTACAGCACACCGTATCTGTAGTATGTCTTTTCTTAGCTTGCATTAAAATTTCTTTTCTTTTCATAAGATGGAGTAGGGACCTATGAGTAAAGTTCTATGCATGCATGCTTGTTACTTACATCACCTACTTGAGTGTGTCTGTAAAAAAAAAAATTATTACTTTATAGTGTTGTATTATCAAGAAGTAACCTGCTTTGTCCATTTTTTCAGAAGCAGGGTTATAATAAAAATGTTACAAAATTGGTGGCAGGTTAAGAAAAAGCAGAGGAGAGATAATTTGTCGGGCAACGTTAAATCGTACAGCAGCCCTGAACCGTCTTGTATGTATGACATAATATTTCATAAATATGTAAAACTATATCATACATTCAAGATAATGGGCCAGTTTCTCGAACACCTTTCACTGGTGAGAAGAACTTGTGAGACTGTCATTGGGTTTCTTGAAGTGAGTGACACTTATGAATTTGAATGAGAATTGATATAAGTGCATACTGCCTCAGTGAATGAATCTACATGCATCTCATCATGTGGTCTGATGGACTGCCGTTTTACTAAACTGCTGTTTTCACAAAATCTTTAGATGACCAGTGTTAAGATGTTTACCAGCTTGTAGTTGGTACATACCCAGTCTGTTGATGCAAACTTTATGTGACGTGATGGTGTCTTGTTTTAATGGTGCGTCTAGTAGTGTAACACATTTATTAACCTGCGTAATACAATGAAATGTTGGGATAGCAATATGGATCATCCCTCAACAGGAAGCAAGCCAACTGCTGTCTTACACACACACATTTATTAGGGATCAGTTTAAAGTCAACAGTCAGGTTAAACGGCAATTTTTGAAAGGGGGAAGAAACTGAACAAAGTCCAGAGAGAGAAAATGCAAGTTGTACCCAAACAGTGCCTGGTTAAGTGAAGTTTTAAATTCAGGAATCTTGAGAGAACCACAACCAAAAGTTGTCGAGGCTGCACTGGCAGCTCTAAATTAGTTACGTATGTATATGTAGAGAGTGGACTTGTGCTTTGTCCAGAGTTGGAATATTGTTCACTCACTGTTTCTGGGAAAGACTGTCACCCCAGCAAGCATGGGCACACACACACACACACACACACACACACACACTGTATTGACAGAACCATAGGCGGAGCTTAAGGGTGTAATGAGGGGGTCTGGCCCTCCCAACAGATCCACTATCTTACTAAAATAAATCTCTAAGAAATATATTTTTTTACACAATTTAAAGCAGAACAGGGGCTCTAAAATAAAGTGATGGGTAGTCAGCTGAATATCCTATCCAATAAAAATTGAAAAAGAGCAGAAAATTGAAAAGGCATGTGAGTCTAAGCAAGTGCAAAGAGCACCTAGTGATTAGGTCGGACTCCATGTTCTGAGTGAACGCTGACTTCAGATAGTAGTGGCCCTTTTCTAAAGTAATCCTTGAAGAGATGAGCTTGGGTGGGGGTAGTAATGTCATTGGACTTCTTGTCCTGAAGCTTCCGGACTGTGGCCAAAGAGGAAGGATGCATTAACGTTCATGCCCTTTTTGGAATGAGGTGGTGCTACTTAGATTTCCAGAATTGTGAAGATGTCTCCAAAGCACTTGTGCATGACAAAAAGTAATATAAATATGTTAATAATCAACTAATACATAAGTAAACACTTTAAACAAGCAAAGAATCATTATGTACAATCTTATTTTATGGATTAGTTTACCGTTTCAAATTTCAAATTGTTTTCTTAATGATTACCATTCACAGTAAAACATAAAAACTGGTAAATCATTCTGATTGGACATTTAAGGTTTGTTAGCCAAGGGCTCTGTTTGTTTAAAAAGCTACCCAAATTAAATCGGAGCACTAACCCATCCCCCAGCTAATCATTACGCAAGTAGAAGACCTCAAGGTAACTCTACCCTTTAAAAACCCTTTTTATAAATAAAAAAGAGATGACAGACTGGGATGACTGGCGAATCAAGTGAGTCCAATCTCACAACACACACACACAGACTGCTTTT
The DNA here is from genome assembly GCF_016835505.1 of Polypterus senegalus. Lineage (NCBI taxonomy): Eukaryota > Metazoa > Chordata > Cladistia > Polypteriformes > Polypteridae > Polypterus > Polypterus senegalus. The sequence goes on along the minus strand of NC_053159.1, from coordinate 108,747,147 downwards.
ATCATAATTGATTTGTGTTTGTGTGTTGAGTGTGTTTGCCATACAGATGGTCTGGCCTTGAGATGCTTGTGTGCCTGGATCTGATTCTGAAGTTTGCTGGCTGGAGAAACAGCAGTGTAGTGGTTTGTAGTGAGTTGCACATTGCACAAACCATTGTGAGAATGTATTTAATAAACAAAATTGCTGTTTGATGAAGTTAATACAAAATTAAAAACTGAACTTTCCATCAATCATTCCATTTTTTAAACCCAGTTACCCAAAACAGAGACACAGAAAAGTTGAAGCCTAACCCAGCAAGCATCAGGCAAAGGCAAAAGCAATCCCAGGATAAGTTGCTAGCTCATCAACCAGACACTATGGCCAGTTTAACAAAACCAATTCACCATGTGCAACACTGGAAGAGTCTTGAAACTCCCACTGCAAAGACAGTAGTGGTATAGTGAGTAAAACTCAGATCTCCAAAGCTGTGAGAGGCATCAGCGCTAAAAACTTTGTCACTGTGCTACCCAAAAAATAAAACCACGTTTTAATTATTTTCTTCAAAGGTGCGTGTCTTTCAAAACAGTTAATCCATTCCCACGACACCTGTATAATAGTGCATACATTTTCTAACTTATTTAAAGTAGAGGAAACTATTTATTTGCATTAATACAATAACAAAACAACTTTCTGTCATTGCAAGAAACTGAGAGAGACAGTCAGCACTCCCTGCCACAGGTCTGGTGTAGTATTACAGTTCCCCAGGCCCTTTAGCTGTCTCCTAAACGCACGTGTGTGACAGTATTTAATATATAGATTTCTTAAAATGTTACACATTTTACAGTTGCAACTTGTCTTTTTTTGATAATGTATTATTATTATTACTAGGTTTTTAAAGCTCATGTCTGTTCTAATCTTATATGATTGAGATAACTATAAATTATACTTCTTTGTATATCCATCAATACTTCTATTCACCTTCCTAACAAACTTATGCAGACTTGTAGGCCAGGAACAATCACTGGACAAGTTAATCCATCACACTACTTTGTATATATGGATGATATGTTGTTTTCATCATTTTGTGCCTAAATGAGCTTGGCCTATTAAGAGAAACACCAGTTTTATTTTTCATTATAACTCCTGTAGTTGAATTGTTATAACATTCAAAAAGCTTTTCTGTGTCACTCAAGTAAAAACATTTTTCTTGCTTGTGCAACCAGTTCAGTTTATTTATCTGACTTGATATCTTAATCATTGACACAGCCCGTCCTACCGTAACTCTGAATATTGTGGAACAAAAGGTAGACATACTGGGCCAAGTTGGGAAAAGAGGGCATAATGGGTATGATCTCTTCAAATTCTTAGTCTTGCAGAGCAGAGAGCTTAATGAATAATAAGTAATAATAATAAACAGTGATCTACATGCTGTTTCTAATCTGCTATAAAATGTTACTGATCAACACTACACCTGGTATTATTGAGTATTTAATGCCCCATGATGCGACGCCCTGTGATGGAGTGGCATCCCAATGGTGAAGGGGTGTTGGGGTTGTGTTGGTGCAACAAGTGTTAGTAATGAGGGCAATTTCAGTACAGCAGGTTGTGCTATAGAATCAACACACAGTCAAATGAATCACAGTACAGACACAATTTTCTTTTTCTCATTGACTGCCCAAATTTACACATGCAATCAATTAATGTAAAAATGAAAATGAATTCCAACCATTTATTTAGGCCTAAGTAACATCTTGTTTAATTTGTTTAAGTCAAAACACTCACATGTAAAGAAACACTATAGGATGAGTGATAGTTTTTCCCCTTGTTTTCTGTTTTATTAACTGTATGGTAAAGACAGACCCATTATGGCACACGTTTTAGGCTAAATTAGTTTGGATTATCTCAGATATCTTAATAAATGTTAATCAAATTAATGTTTAAATGTTGCTTGGTTTTATTACTAATATAGGTGGTTTGAGTCAGATTTTTTTTTTTTTGTCTGGTGACTTCAGACTGGCCCCCTGTGAATGTGTCCAGGTTTCTGTCACATGTAACAAACTGTTCTCTATATTGTGCACCTTCTCTGCCTACAAAATTTCCCTCTGCATAACTTCATGTTATTTCTGAAGTGAGAAAGTCATGCATACAGTATACATAATGTGGGTTACACTATTGAACAAACACTGGTGAAAAGTGTGCAAGTACTTAAAAGAACATAAAGGGGCTTGTGTCTTTCAAGCCACCGGTATGGTGCGATGGACCACACCAAAAGATAAAGCAACTTATCAAATGACCATTACTATAATTTTGGATAACTGTTATTGGAGTTATGCTTTATAAATACACTCTTTTAAATGTATTTGTTATATTTTTCTTATCAGCGATTACATTTGGAAAACTGAATATTGTAAAAGTTATAGTAAAACCTGTTAATCAGAGCTCTGTTTGCCGTGTTTGAGACATCTGTGATACTGAAGACTTATCCTGTACTCCATGTGACCGCAAACCTTTATTTGAATATGCTGCACATAGATGCATTTAGATGCTATATAATTCATATGGTTAATCATGTGAATACATGTTATGCAAGTATGTTAGGTAAAGTATGAGACTGCAAAGCATTATATCACATTGCAGAAATATTTGCATCCCCTGCATCTATACAAGTACAGTCATTATGGTTTTCAGTTTTTGTCTTGGCTTAAATTGAGAAAGCTGTCAAATAACTGACTATGAAAACAATCAGTTCTGTGTTTTCCTGACATTCTTAAATTATAGATTACATCATCATCATCATCATGCTGTAATTCTGAAAGTCCGTAGAAGCAGGTTTAGTTGCTGAGAGTTCATTTATGAAGAGGTCAAAGACCTTAACGATTTGTTAGTGCAGAAGGAAAGTATTTGTCAAAGCAACATTAAATCCATTGGCTTATGTCTTTTCCTAATGCAGTTTTTAAAGATATGAATATTGTAGGATTATTTTGTGGACAGGGTTAAAGGTATAGAGTTGTTTTTTTTTTTATTTTGTAAAGAATCTTTAGAGCTGTACTTAACACATACATCACACTAAAAAATCACAATTTAGATATGGACCATCAATTAACTGTTAAATGGATAAGTAATCAAAGTTGGAACTTTCTAGGCTTAAATCTAGTGTGTGTACCCTTCTTTCCAAAAAGAATGGATCTGACAGAATTACAAGAATTACATTCACTTCAGCTTATGGATGTTTTTAATTCATGCAGTATCTTAAGAGATCAAGGCACATGGTACAAACCATTGTAGCAGCTGGTGTAAGAGAAAAGAAAACAGTTGAGGTAAGAGGAATGTGCTGTATTACTCCTGCTACTAATCTTAAAAGGTATTCACAACATTATATATGCCATAACTCATTTAAATGGACAGGCTTTTAATACTATCATAACTGCTTCTGTGTTCTCCCAATTTAGTAAGATGGTTTGTAAAATAAAGCACTGTTATTAAAAAAAACTGTACCAGCATTAATGATTGAAACTAAACTTATATAAAAATTTGTTTAATATTATGTGCAGTCTTTTTGAAATAAATATTCTTTAACAGAATAGCTTGCAAAGCTATAAATGTTGTAATTTGAGAAAAGGAAATTTCAAAATTAAAACTTTTTTACATTTATTATTGCAAAAATGTATACAGTATGATATTTGAATGAATCAGATTTTACTTTCATTTACGAATCAAAACACATTGTTTCATTATGTTTACTTGGACAAGTTGTTGCTACTTCACTACAAATATGTCTGCTTATATAGCAGTTCTCAGCCACTCTTATTAAACTTTGGTGTTACTTACACTTGGAGGCTTTTATTCAATAAAATAGTGTAGCATTTATCATGTCAATATCTTTAGTACACTGATGACATATACTGTATCAGGATTTCTATGAACGTTATTTATTTAAAAAATAAGTTAATATTCTATTAAGGTAACAAATACGTAGCCTTAAAACATTTTAAATACACATCTGTATACTTCCAAACAGTGTTTTAAGTCTCAACTATTCAAATGTTGACAAACCAACTTTAAACTTAAGGGGTAATCTTACTCAGTGCAAAGGTCACATTATGGATTACTGTGTATGCTTCTCTATCGTGTGTAGCCAAATATTGCCATTATTACTTTACAGATTGCTGAGATACAATGAGGTGTACTTGTTTGACACAATTCACATATGATTTTAATTTCAGTCAAATGAAAAAAGGGAGTTATTTGTAATATATCGTGGAACTTCGACCTTAGCCCTTTTGTACTGAGACACATATTTTTCTTTAAATATCTTACACAGATCCTTGCGTGACTTTGACTTTTCTCTCCTTTAGTGCTGTTAATCTTTATGTTCCGGTTATTTATAGTCCTCACAATAATTTGATGACTTTATTTTCATAGCCATTAACACATTTTAATGCTGAAAATAAGGGGCTTTAACCTTCTGGCCCTATCATTAACCTGGAAAGTTCAGGTTGCACATGCGCATACTTACAATTGTTATCATAAGCAAAAGTTAGAATAAAGATGAAAGCTATTATTGAAAAGCATTTTTGTAAGCTGAGATAAAATAATTAACAAAACTGAGATGAAAAATAAAACCTATATAAAACTAGCTGAAAAAACTCACCGAAATAAAGAACTATAAAAAATAAAAATAGTAAAATCTATACATGTTTGCACAGACTACCCTGGGCTGTTTGCTCCTGGGCTACAGGAGCACCAAAAGTAATCAGAAAATATGAAAAAATATTTTTTCATTATTTTTCAAAGACATATTCCTGTTTCTAGACAGGTTGATCGAGTCCTCTTACCTCCTCTACTGTTAACCCTTAAGATAACTCATCTACCGCTAGCCCCATGCTCGTCATCCCTGTGAACACTAGCAGCTGTAAGAATGATGTACACATCAACAGGGAAAGCACAACACAGTCTTGTCTGAATATAAAGCGCATGAAGAGCAGTTCCATTGGTTGTGTTATAAATGTGACTATTCTACAGAAATGGACAGTGACACTATGACAGATTCTAGTTTTAGTGATAGTGAAGCATACAAATGTTTTTTGTTGATGCTACAAGTTTTGATGCTACTTGTGTATGTGAGGTGTTGATCAACTTTCAAAGCTGCCATCCAAATGATCTCCAGGGTGCAAGACAGATGATTCAGAGATCATTTACAGAATTTCAATCTGTTTATAAGAGATGGCATATTAAAAGTAATCATGATTGAGCCCAACAGACACAGCAACTAATCCAGCTACACACACTGAATCCAGATTACATGGTGCTGATATCAACAAATGCAACATGAAGTGTACCGGTCAACAAAACCTTTTATGTGAAGGTTATGTCTAGTATATTGTGAGGTAAAATCATTACAGCTTACCTCTGACAACAACTTACTTGTAACTTCACACAATAGTGAAAATTTTAAGTGTTTGAACAGGATATCATTGTGAGTGAATCATTTATGCTTTTGCAGTTGGCAGTGTCTGTACTGAGCAACAGGTAAAATGTATTGGTAGCTTAACAAAAGTCACTAACATCTGCAAGTTGATGAAAAGATAAATCCGCTGACATTTTTTATTTTTGCTTTTATTTTCTAATTAGTTTTAGAGTCACAGCTGAAAATATTCACTGACAGAATAATGTTTTACATATTTTTCCTTTTCTATCTTTCATTCTCTCTCAAATAAATAGTTGAAGGATTATACTGTTGTTGTTCTTACAATTTGACATATGCTGCTGCTTCTGAGCTATCACTTTCTCTTCATTCTGATGGCCTACAAATTGCTTCTGGGCAAAGGAAGTACACAGATTGAAAAGTACCAACAATCAAAGTGCATATGCAAGTTCAAATCAACATAACACAGCAAAAGTTAGTACAGTAATCTCTCCTCGATCGCAGGGGTTGCGTTCCAGACCCCCCCGCGATAGCTGAAAATCTGCGAAGTAGAAACCATATGTTTGTATGGTTATTTTTATATATTATAAGCCCTTATAAACTCTCCCACACTGTTTATAAATATTCCCAGCACAGTTATACAGCATGAACCCTTTGTATTCTCTTAGATATTAGGTAAGATTCATTGAAATTATGTATGTGAACACACTGTTTATATACAGTAAAACCTAAATATTATTTTAAAGATATCAAGTGTCTCCGATATCATATATGTTGCAGCCATTACGATAGACAGGCCACCAGCAATTAATACGTACAATGCAAGAAAAATTGTATACAGTAAATGTGTGTACAGTGACACTAAACATACATACGTACGTGTACTAAGTACTATAAGTAGAAAATGAATTATAGTTACTCACCAACAATGACACGATGACTTGTCCGATAACAAGGAGTTTAGTTTTACTGCACAACAAAGGAGAGCGTTACAGCTCTTCTAAAGGAGCCACTTCAGGCAACTGTATAGCACCACCGTTGTTCTTCTTCCAGCAGACTTCAATCCAAATCCCTAAAGCAGATTCCATCCGGACTACTGCCTTATTACATCCACTCACAACTCGTTTTGCATCCTGTTTAAAAGGACACTGCGGCTGTAGATCTTATATTCCTTTCCTACTTTTTAAATAAAAAGAATCGTAGCCTCATTGATGCCGTAATGGCGTCCTACAGCGGTGTAGCTTTTCCTTCAAAATATCCAAAACGTTTACCTTTTCGGCAATCATTAACATCTTCCATTGGCGCTTGGGCACGGCCCCTGAAGTAGTAGCAGGAGCAGATTGTTTTGGAGCCATAATGAAGGGCTTGACTATGCACAAGGATAAACACAAAAGAGCACAAAAGTTAACTCTTTACACAGCGAAACACATTGATGCTGAATGAGCGAGACGAGACTTCCTGGTTAATGCCGCAGAATCGAATTCAGCGCTCCGTCGTTGAGCCATTCAGCACACAGGAACTTAACTGCGTGCTCTGATTGGTTAGCTTCTCAGCCATCCGCCAATAGTGTCCCTTGTATGAAATCAACTGGGCAAACCAACTGAGGAAGCATGTACAGGAAGTAAAAAGACCCATTGTCCGCAGAACCCGCGAAGCAGAGAAAAATCCACGTTATATATTTAGATATGCTTACATATAAAATCCGCGATAGAGTGAAGCCACGAAAGTCGAAGCGCGATATAGCGAGGGATTACTGTATCCTTTTGCAAAGGGCATCTGCTTGGGAAACAAGCTCTGTCAAACACAAACAACTCAAAAAGCCTAAGTTAATTTTTTCCTTGAAACCTGCATGTCTTCAAAAAAAAGTTGCACCTATCATTCCCAAATTTGACATACCATTTGCTGCATGTGTAAATGTTATGTTGGGACTGTAGCAAAATAAATTGTGCAATAGAGAAAGAAGCATTTTTCTCATTTTACATTTTTATAGTATTAGGGTACTTCAGCCATTTGTTGTTTGCTTTATTACAGTTAAATTTAAATTGATAATTTCTGTGTAAAAGTACAATTTCTTTAACTCAAAAGATAAAAAATATGAGTCAGTATCTTTTTTTAATGTTTTAATGGGACATGCTTATAAGCTTCTAGTAACATTAAACAAATATTTCCAAACCTGTTTAGTCTATACCAGGGATGGGCAATGTCGGTCCTGGAGAGCCACAGTGGCTGCAGGTTTTCATTCCAACCCAATTGCTTAATTAGAAACCAATCCTTGCCAATTTCACACCTTATTTAATTTTATGGCTTATTAGTCTGCAATGCAAAGGTTCTTATATTGTAGATTTTTTCCTTTCCAAAGATATCATCCAAATGATTTGAAGCCTTAAACAGATAATATTCAGTCTGCCACATTTTTCTATTAAGCATTTTAGTAAATCAAACAGTGCATGATGTACGCACACAGATGTAAACGGAAACATGCTAGATGGATAACTGTTGGCTGCTTTGTCATTTACATCTTATTGCTAATAAGGAGCCATTAAAACAGTGAATGCAGCTGTTTAAGATTGACAAAAGCAGTTAAGGTTGAGGACCCTTAACGAGCAAGACCACTAAAATGAAAAATCAAAATGTCACTTAAGCATTAAGTAGTTGTTCAGCAATAGTTGAGTTCTCATTAAGAAGGTGGGACATTGCCCACCCCTAGTCTATACAGTGCCTATACAAAATACTCTCCCCTGTTGAAGTTTTCATTTTATTATTATACAGAAATTGAATCACAGTGGATTAAATTTGGTCCTTTTGACACTGGTCAATATAAAAAGACTCTTTAGTGTCAAAGTGAAAACAGATCAATGCAAAGTAACCTAAGTTAATTTCAACTACTGTATAAAACACAAAATAATTGATTACATAAGCATTTACCCCCTGCAAGTCAATATTTACTAAATGCACCTTTGTCAGCCATGAAAGTCTCGAGTCTGCATGCACAGGTCTCTGTCAGCTTTGTACATCTGGACACTGCAAATGTTTCCCATTCTACTGATCAAGCTCTGTCAGGTTGCATGGTTTTGAATGTCCAGCTACAAATTCCCAATTGTATTGAGGTCTGAATGCTGACTCATTTATAAATCTTGTGTATGCTTGGAAATGTGAATAAACAATTTCTTATACAGACTTGCTGTGGAAATTGGCTTAAAGTTAAGGCAAATTTTCACCATCCATAAGTTCTATGCTGACCTTTTGGATGTTGGCATTTTAGTGACTCCAGGCAACAGGACAATGAAGTGAACAGAGAATTTCATTTCATGGAACATTTCAATGACACATCAGTAACATTCTGAAGTTTTTAAACTAATTAAATCACAGTTTATTGACATTTTCTCTTACTATAGCAGTTTTCATTGTTGGCAATAGCAGCTAATGTATTTGCTTAATATCAGTTTCTTTTAGTATTAGTATATCATGCTGTGTGTTGTACAAGATAAGTGGCAATGGCAGCATTATCTCTTTCGGAAGATGTCTCCAAAGACAGACTTAAGGAAATTTTCAGGGATCACAATGATAATGATAACTGGCTTATAAGATGGTTTAGACTATCCAGAGCCTTTCTCTTGGAATTATTTGCTGAATTAGACCCAACATTACTAACAGTGACCCTCATGCAGAAATTACGCCATTCCCGGTTTTAACAACCATAGTGTTTTTGTCAATGGACGCTTTTTAAAATGAACTGGCTGACCAGTGAAGAATCTCGCTGTCATTCCTGAGCAGCATCATGCCTTCTGCGTGAGATGGTATAATTAAGATGCTTTCCAGAAAAATCCAACATCCTTTTCAGGATTTGCAAGTTGAGATTAAAAGGCAATTGGTAATGATTGCTGATTTTCCTAATGCAATTGCTGCATTTTACAGCACATACGATAAAGGCACCATCACAAAATTTGTAATCGGAAAGCAATTTAATTCAATGAATATACAACTACTATGTGATGCTCAAATGTATCTAACTAATGTTGCATGGCTCTACTGACGATTACTTTAAATTATATTATTGTGGAAAGGAGATTTCAGGATCATGCTGTGTGTGATTGTTGGCTTTTTGGTAAGTAAGCAAGGATCTCTTACTAAATCATTACGTCTGTTTTGAGTGAATGGCCATGGATAATTGCTTGAATGTGTTGGTACCAATTCTACATTGTCATCTGTCACTTTCTCCCTCTTAGTTAGGTTCTAAAGAATCAAGACTGTCATAGAGTAGAGAATGAGTAGGGAACTACTTCTCTGTGATTCTTTATGTTAAATTCTTGAGTTTGTCTTGAACAGACAACAATTATGGCTCTGATTTTTTGGTTCCTTTTATATTATCGGAATACTAAAAACAAACTTCTTCTTAACTTTAGTGCACAAATAGAGCACTCACTGTAAGGGGTCACTGTTTGTTCTGAAATAAGGTTAGAGATAATATAGAAAAAAAAATGTAAAATATAAAAATATAAAAACCTTGGTGCATATAGATCCAAGGGTAAACCATGAATATTAGGGGTAATAAAGTTACCCTGTTCAGCCTTTTTCTGGGTTCTCACATTTTCTCACTGTCTGATTTGTTTGATTTCCAGTTTAACCTATGTGTTATACTGTATATCATGAATATATCCGTGTCCCTCCTGACTGACTGTTATTTCCTATGTGAATACAGAGACACAGGTGCAACAGCTTTGAGAGTTGGGGAGTCAGTTGACAACCCTGTTTAATTATAGTTGAAAAAAGAATAAAAATAAACAGCACATGAATGGATGAATGTATGAAGTTAAGTAAGGAAGGCACTAGTGCACAGGATGGTCTCCTGGTCCAGAATGAACAGGGTACTTTAGTGGCTTGAATCCTTTTAAGGTGGAAGAAAAAGAAAGGCAGGATCTGTAGTAGGTAGAAGTAGAAGTGACGTCATTGGTCCTCCAGTCTGGACTGTGGATTAAGGAGAGAATATTAACAGTGGTGCTTCCTAATGGTCTGGGCGGTATTACTTATTCTTTTAGAGCCTTGACGGTGACCACAAAGCACTTGTGTGTGACACAGTTCCTACCTCAGATTATCTAAGGTGGGATGAGCAGACCTAAATGAGAGATTGTGAATATGAGAAAGAGCAACAGCATTGGCATGTAACTACCCACAGCAGTAAGATTCCTTGAATTTATAGGGTTGGAGACCCAAAAACCTCAGTGTAACCCAAGGATTAGTTTCCTTACAAGTTGACAGCCACTGCAAGGGGACATGTTCATTCATCAGGGTAAACTCCTGTCCAAGAAGATAATACCATATGTGAGTGACAGCCCACTTGATGGTCAGGGTTTCTTGCTCAGTGGTTGAATACCGCCTCACCTGGTCCAACAGTTTCCAGATGAATAGAGTATAGAGTGTTCTTCGCAATCCACCATTTAACCTAAGACCACTGCAGCCAGTGTCAGATGCATGGGTCTGGATACTTAAAGGATGAGAAATGTCAGAAGCAATCAAAATAAGTGCAGACATAAGAACCTTTAATTTTTGACAGAATATATCTCCCTAAGTTTAAGTTACACAGAAATGGTTCATATATTGTTTTAAAGCTCTTTTCCAACTGTGTAATTTTGCGTAAATACTATGATATCCCCAAAATGAGTAATTACCATGTTATGAGTGATTATAATATTAAAAATTGAATAGCAAAAAAACCTATATTTTAAAATTGGTCAATTTCTTACTCTCCAAAAAATTTGGTCTATGGTTTTTAAGTTGTTGCTGAGATATCATTACCTATCTGAAGTGTGCTTTAAAACCACAATGCTGTTGAATAGCTGTTAATGATCAGTGAATAGTACAGGGCTATTAGGGTTCATGAAAACTAAGACTAAATCCAGAACTAGCAGTGAAAATATAATTTTAATTGAAATAAAAATTATAGTTAAAAATGAATAAAAAAAACAATAATGCCAAAGTAACTAAAGCAAAATAGAATTAGTGGTAAAATCAGAATAGTTTTTGTTTTTCTCTTCAGTTCACACTTTTCACTTCTTGAGAGACACTAGCCTACTAAAATGAGCCTTGAATTAAGTAAATCATATTTGAGATCATGCACTTTGTCATTGTATGTTTTCAGAAAATATAGATCAAGCCTTTCCTCATAAACCAGAAAAAATAAACTGAAACTAGATGGGCTCTTAGACCACTAGAGTGAGGAAAGAAATTCAACTTTGGTGTAATCATGAATAAGTTACGTACACGCTGTGAGGTGGGAATGTAAGAACATAAACAAATGGCTACGCTGTCAATTTATACTTCATCAGAGCCTTTGATGCAGCATTAGCATCTTTACTTGAAATTGTGTATGTTTGTCCTGTTGCTGTCACAGGTTCAGCTACTAAAAGCACATCCTGATGATCCACGACAAGTGTATCAGGACAGTATGTGAATGAGTAGGATGTAACTCTCAACTTTCAGTGTTGGGCATCGTTTCTTCAACACATTCTAGCCACCAGTTAGCATCATATGCAGACACAACATAACCATTGTTGCTTGAAAAATCAGTTGATTCCCTTAATGTGCATACTCTTTGAATCATGCTTTTGGTGTATGCTGAAAAGGGTCTGACATCCACTCTGACAACGGACGAAAGCTATGAAGTTTCAGAGTACCTGGAATTGTTCTTGCTGATTGGAACCTCATCATCAGGTATTCAACTTCAAGTTAGTACATCTCTGTTGTGGATAATTGGCATTGAATGTTCCTGATACTAGACTCGACAGATTCAAACAGCTCGAGTAGAATTAGAATCTGTCCATCAATGGATCATTGTAGATTAGATCACGCAGCGAGATGTTTAACTGTTGCTCCAACTCTATCACATTGGCCTTTGCCATCTGATGTTCCAAAAAATATCATTCTGCTGGCATACCAAAATCCATCTCATGATGGCACAAATTGATGAAATTTTTCAAGTTCTTATACTAAGCAGCGTAACCATCCGAAAGGTAGATCATCTGCTTTGGATGTCCATAGGTCATATCAAGGAAATGAATAAGCAGCTTCTGAAAAAGGTGAACAGCAAAAGTGTTTTGTGTTGCCGTTTGAGATGACAACAAAGCTGACTTTCTCCAATTTCTCTTCTACTTGATGATAGTACACAAAAGAAGTATTGTTGCCTGAGAATTGTTCCAGTGAAATGACTGAGCGGAATCCTGAACTACAAAACTAATTCTCTGCACAATCTGCCACAACTAAAAATGTTCCAGGTTGAAGAGACTCACAAGTTTGCTGAAAAAATGTACTCTGCTCTTTTGCAATGAAGCTAACTGGCTCTTTGTCTCAAGCATAGACAGATCAGTTGATGTCCATTGCTTATACACCACAATGTCAATCATGCATTTTTATTGTATTGTTTATCTCTTCCTCTTAAAACCTTTCATGTTAAACAATTCAACACAGCACTGAAACCTTTGCCATCTATTGACTTTTGTCATGCATGTTTTTAAATGACTTGCTGGAGCTGATTTTTCCATAACCAGAAATGTCTTTTCAACTCACAAATATGCTACACACTCCTAAGGTGTCTTAGGTGTATATTTATATGCATTTACAACTCTTTGGACTTTGTGCCACAGTAGTGAAAGGTGGAATAGTTAATAAATTGTTTAAAAAGTAATATGAAGTATAATTTTTAATGCCATATGCTTAGTGTCATATCTGTAATATAATAAAATGATCTTTGGTAGGTGTATCACCTTTATAAGTTACTTTAAAATGAAATTATTTATTCATCCTGGACCTTTTTAACGTTGAATGTGGATCTAGGCAGGTTAAATGATTCCCTCACATTTGCCCTGAGGAAATTGTGGTAAAGATTCTGCCAGGGACCTTGTACTTTACAGTTCAGTGTCTTAGCCATTTGGGCACAGTGCCTTTAGAAGGAACCATATATATTAAACTGGTCTGATTTTAACAGATGTTTGTTTCTACTAGAAATTAGTTTTGCATAAGGTCAATGACCTTTTTTAATATTCCTGTTTAAAGGGGTTTATCTTTTGGTGACGCCAGGTTCAATTAAGCTGTTTTTATGATGATGTAAATGTTTGAAGAAGACCAATGGAAAACTTTAGTTACTATACTGCAGTAAAACAGCTTTATTATAAGTGTTTAATGTCTCAGGCAGATGACTCTGAGAGGGCCAACAAAAAGTGCTGTCAGCTGCTAAAAGCTGTAGTTGTGCTCTTCAAGATGACCAGCAAGAAGTCTTACTTAGCTATTAGAGCTGAGCTGCTAATTAGGGTAATTTATTACTTCACTTTTGGAAGGTTAATCCCAACCAATATTCTCTAAAGAAATTTTGTTTCAGTAACCTCAATACCAAAGTAATTTTTTCACATAAAGAATTTTAGCACAGCATCATCTCTCGAAATGTCTACAACTCTACATATTAAAACACTTTGAAAGCTAAAGAGTTTTATTTGTTGGTTCCATTTCTCATACTGTACAAAAATTACACTAACAGTTAACTCATATAGTCCAATCAGTTAATGTCCAATTTTTAACAGAAAGACTTGTGTTGAAGCTTTTTGTTTCATGTTATCTGGTTAAAAAAAGCTAATACAGTGGAACCTCAGTTCTCGACCATAATTTGTTCCAAAACTCTGGTTGTAAACCGATTTGGTCGTGAACTGAAGTAATTTACCCAAAAGGATTGTATGTAAATACAATTAATCCATTCCAGGCCGTACGAACTGTATGTAAATATTTTTTTTTAAAGATTTTTAAGCACAAATATAGTTAATCATACCATAGAATACACAGTGTAATAGTAAACTAAATGTAAAAACATTGAATAACACTGAGAAAACCTTCAACAACAGAGAAAACTAACACTGCAAGAGATCGTGCTATAGCGATATGAACCGCTCATTAAAAACACTTTTTTAATATGTTTTAAGCACAGGGAAAAAATAACATTTGAAAAATCCGTAATTTAATAAACCACCAAGAAAAGTAACATTGCAACAATGCACGCTACGAACTGATCGCTGTAAATAGAAGTGGAGGTTAAAATCCAATAGTCTCTTTAAAAACAAGCCTGGTGCATTTTTTAACTGCCTTCTCGGCCTTATGCCTCTCTCTCTCTCTCTCTCTCGCGCACGCGTGCCTCTCTCTGACGCGCGTGTCTGTGTGTGTGTCTCTCTCTCTCCCGCATGTCTGTGTGTGTGTCTCTTTCTCTCTCTCTACACAGGGAATGCACAGGGAGAGACTGAACACGTGCGGAAATTATCACGTGCACAAACCGAAAGGGAAACTGGCTTGTTCGTATACAGAGTGTGTGGTCGTGAACAGATGCAAAAGTTTGGAGAACTTTTTGGTCGTAAACTGATTTGTACGTGTTCCGAGACGTTTGTGAACCGAGGTTCCACTGTACCTCATACAGCAGTACTCGAGACCAAGAAAAGTAAAACTGCAAAATCAGAATGAATATTTACATTTACAAGTTTTACTGTACTGATGCAGTAAGTCAGATTAAAAAATATATACATGTATATCAATGAGGTACAGATTCCAGTGGGACAACATCAACTGAAAATATCGCAAACTTAGCACCAAATTGTTGATCCTGAATATCAGTTGAAAAGTCAAGAGGTATGCAGGAGGATGATTAAACAGTAGTAAGTTTTGTTCCTGCAGACTTTTCACATGCACAATGAAAATTGTGTTATTAACATTTTCACTTCACCTGCTTTTAATAAATGAGTCAGAGAGCTTTACTTTTTCCAGAGTGTATCTGCCATCTATTTGTTTTGGCTGCTAACATTTGTTTAAGTTTATAAGGGGAATTTTACATTTGTCTCAGTGAATCAAACCTGTGCTCATTCATAAAGCAGAATCCAGAAGTATTGTCGTAGCTAAATGTAATGGATAAATGAACAAAAAATAGTTAGATAAAATTAGAAAATACGTTTTCTACCTGCACACTTTAGATTTTAATTGTGTTCATGTGCTATATAACAGGCAAGAAATGTGAGTTTCCCATTGAAACATTTCATTTGAAGGCCCTTTATAGTGGTGGCTCCCAGTGGGGTAATTCAGAGAAAACCATGCTGTCCAAATTAGGTAAATTTTTAATATAACATTGACTTTTCGTCTGATTCAATAATGTGAAATAAAAAAATAACTAGGTCAACCAGAAATGTAATTTGTGATTCTGTTTTACTTAGAACAATGTGACACATGCTTAATAAATTTAGTTTGTTGTTTACTTTCCTGAAAAACAAATGAATGTAGTCCTTAATTGCTTTTTAAGAGAGCCAAGTAGCAAGTGACCTGTTGTTTCACCCAAAATACCAAGTGGAGATTCATATTCACAAAACAATTTGGAAAGGTGAGATGTTACAATCTCCTGTATTAAGTTAGCATAGCATTATTCACTGTTCCCCTGTTTCAAGCTTCCTTTTCACTTGTGTATCTTTCAGGAAGTAAAAAGAGTAACATACCTTTGCCTTTCTTTTTTCAATAATATGATATTTGTACTTATACCACTGGACAATGAAAGAGAAATAACTATATTCATGCATGCCTTTAAATATTTTAGCGGCTTGCGCTAAATCTAAGACTGACTGTTTAAATCAGTTGGCCACAAAAAACAAATCAAGAAAATATGTATGGCCTGCTCTTTGCTTCCATGTCTACTTTGTTTACTTGATTTTAATCTCAAGGTTCTTTTCAGATATATTTTCTAGGTTTCACTACAGTATGTACAACCAAATAAGCAAATAATTCAAGTAGTGATTTTACTGTTTTGCTCGTATTAATGTTGTTATATATAATATACTTGAAAATGTTTTACAAAGTATTCATATATTTTCTGGAACCCTTAATCCAGATACTGTATAAGCGTAATAAATGGTGGCCTGTTCTTGCAGCTTTGAATACAAGCACGTACCATCTCCAGACGGGGTGCAAGTCATTTTGTAGAGCATGATCACCTAAAATCGTCACTTTACCTGTTTTTAGAAGAGTAAATCCCATGTAGATCTACTGAGAATATGCAGATTTCAGAAAGACAGTGATTTGGACCATGTCTTCTGGAGATAGTTGGCACTAACTATAAACCACTTTGACACTGAATCTACGCAAAACGGCTACTTAGTTTGCCATAATCTTTTCCTTTGATTGTTGTTTAGACAATATTCTAGGCTCATTAAAAAAATGGGTGGTCGGGCATAAGAATGGTATCTTATACATATGAAAGAATTTGTTCTCTGGGAAACAAGCATATTGTTCTATTCTATAAGAATTTCCCCTTGATTTTGTTTTTTTATCCCATGGCTACGCTGTCTAATTCAATGTTTTTTATTCTATATCTGTGCTACTGTACATAGTGCACCCGTAAATGACTTTTGTCTTGTTTCATTTGCTAGCACACAATGCTTACTTGTTTTGTCTTAGAGTTTCATTCAGCTATGTACAAGCTCAACTGTCTTAATTTATTTTCAGTTTCACACACAAAATTCAATTCAGTGTCTGTTTTATTCCAGTTTCTTCCAGCTTGTATTTTTGAACTGTACACAGTATTCAATTCTCTGCCTTAGTATTGTAGTTGGAACACTCTGGCCAGAATCATTCTGAAACACTCACATGCTTTTCATTCAGAATGTCACGCGTTGTAATGCCTTGACCTTAGTATTTATTTTTTATGAGCTAGTCATTAACTCTCTGAGCCTTGCAGTGAAGTTTATGAGATTTAAAAACTTTTAATATCTTTTCTGCAAATGAGACGATTACAAGCTACTTTATTGGTTTATGTAAAAATTTTGGACAGAACATTTTTCTTTTGCTTTTTGAGACACCCTCAGAGTTCTAGGAGCAGGTGTTTAAAGTTAACTACAAACATGCCTTGTAAGCCTTTATAGGTTTTAAAAAGAATTATTATTTACCCCTTCTTATACCCTATAAAATGTTAGAAATGGATTACTTTGGATTACATTGCTAATAGCTTTAATGTAATAAAGGGAAGAATTGATAGAATTAATTAAATTAATCATGTTTGAAATTGTTAGGATTTGTTACATATAAATCTGTGATTATTTATGTGAAAATAAGGTGTTTGAAAAACCCAACTTCTGTAGTGTAGCTAATGATGCTTGTTTCAGAACACAAACAATCCTTTAACACTCCTACAAGCACAAGTTTCTTTAAAAAATATTAAGCTATGGCATAGAGTAATATTTTGAAAAGTCCTATGAATGAGTGTTTAGATACAAGATATGCTGCAACTTGTAGTAATACAGTGGTCATTATAAATTATTTTCACATGGCTTATCAACTCATAATTATAATAAGAATGAAGGTCCAGTTTCTCTTTGTCAGAAGTTAGGCATGACATCTTGCTATGTCACTGGATTTGGTCCTTAGCACAATAATAATAATATAGTACTATTACTATATGCAATTCAGTCAGTAGATTAGGCCGTCATGATTTTGAGGTTCTGGCACTCGTAGAACTAAAATATTAACTTATTTTTTATCATCTGTGAGTTTTGGCGTTGTCAGTATTTGTACTGTTATTTTAGGATATTTTAATGATTTTGATAGTAGATATATTGGTTTTTGACAGCCATGGCCATATTGTTTTATGAAATGGGTCCCAGTTGCTGCCATGTGATGGCCAGAAATTCACCATTGGACATCATTGTGCAGCCAGTATTTAAGACATTTTTATTACTTATTGCATGATAAATATTACTAGGACATGTAGAATTTTTATTTCTGTTATTCTATTTGTGCCTCCCTTTACTGCATGGGTGAGTGCGCTATCTGCCAAAATTAAAAACCTGGCTTGACTTTTGCCAGCTGCTTTGCTTGCTTTTGTTAAGAAATATCACAGCTGCCAAGTGGTCCTATGCAACAAAATAGAAAATGGATTTCCTGAGAAAAAATGTTATGTTGACCGATGCTAGCTGTTGGGCAAAGTATTATACTACCAACAGGCCTTCCTGCAGCAAAGTCAAATATGAATGTAGGCTGGAAAAATGGTGTGAATTTCTTTACACCTTGTGCTAATAAGTCTTAACAAGATTAAATTGGCAGAGGAATTTAGAAAGGTAATCTCTTCCTGAGGCTTGTCTTATACGGTATATGTGTCGGTTCAAAGGAATAATTCTTTACATAATACACAGACATAGATAACTAGTTTTTACAGTTTGTAGTTTCCTTGAAAGATTTATATATTCAGTATTAATTATTACTTGTGTTACTTCTGTTTTTCGGATTATGCCTGGAATGGAGATGCTAATAATTTACATTATGTCTTAATCCAGTCAATTTTCAATTGCATCCTTTTAAAATGTTTCTATAACTATTGCAGGCTTATGCATTTAGAAAGTAAAGGAAAAACTTTACATATGCCACAGATGGTGGTAATCATGCCTCATGAAAGTTCTTCTATGCCTGTCTCACAGCACAGTCTTTAAATGACTAATCACTTTGAACCATTAAGTAGTGCAGACAGGGACAGGTACAAAAGAGATAAGGATACGGTAATCAGCTGAGGCAGTAAAATATGTCTATAGTTTTAAACATTTTGGTTCTCTAGAAGAAAAATATAGTACATGCGTAAGATTGTCATATGCAGAATGTATGAAATATTTGTTTTTAGTAATATGTTTTTTTTAATTACACCTTACAAGACACTAAAGGACACATTAAAATATAAATCCATAAAATATATACACATGTTAGCATAAAATATGTTAAAATAATTAAACATAAGATTGGTAATTTAGAAATATAATCTGTGAGAGTCAAAAGAGAATCTGCAGTAGTGGGAAGATTAAAGAACTTGCCTTATTTTATTTGATTTTTAAGAGAATACTAGAGCTGAGGAGAGTTATAATCAGTTGAACTACTGGGTCAAGAAAAAGGAGTGAAGTGAATAAAA
Organism: Polypterus senegalus; assembly: GCF_016835505.1. Taxonomy (NCBI): domain Eukaryota; kingdom Metazoa; phylum Chordata; class Cladistia; order Polypteriformes; family Polypteridae; genus Polypterus; species Polypterus senegalus. Next base: position 108,727,792 of record NC_053159.1, on the reverse strand, counting down.
TGGTGTATAAACTTGGAGGAGATGTTTTAATCAATTCAGTTTTCACCTGGAACTTAGTGAAGTTTAAATAGGACAGGGTGATGTGATCATGGGCCTTAGTTTGACTTAGTAAACGTGCAGCAAATGTACAAAATTATATTTGTTTATAAGTTTATTAGTGATATGAAAAAATGTAAATTGTTGTCAAATCATGAGATAACACCCAGAAAAATATGAAAAGTCAGGAATCAGAAACACAAAGAAGGTCGATTGTTACTCTTATCAAGGCTATTTCTACAACATTCTCAAAATGTAAAACGTTAACAATATTTATTTGCGTTCAAATGGGCCTGAATCTGGGAATCAGCACCTCAGTTTTAGTAAAATGGAAGACTGGAAATAGTATGACAGTTCCTGAAATCATTCTGAACATTATCACCATGTTTGATGATATGCGTAACAGTGACAATTTTAAGATAATCTGGGATAACACTATAGTATGCAACTATTGACTAAAACAGCGGGACCAGGATCAAGATTACAAGTCGGTGAGTTATATATTATAACAAGCCCAAGGGATGAGCCAGGCAAATGAGAACATTCGCACATAGCAAGGAGTAGGTGCAAAAGTGACAGTGCTTTTATCAAAAACAAATCCAAATCAAAACAGTGTTTAAATAGTGCAGTGCTCCATCCATTCTCAATGAATAATCCTTAAAAACGGTGCCAAAGTGGAAGTTAAAACAGTTCAATAAATAATCCTTAAAATGAGGTTAAAGTACTCAGGAGTCAAACCTTTAAAATCAAGTTCCTGGTGCTTCATTTTAAAATGGACGTCTCCTTGGCTTTACCCAGCACAGAGATGTGAAACCAACAGGCACAGCCAACCTTGTTACACGGATCTGAGTCCCTGCTGTCCCATGGCTCCTGGCAAGCCTCCCGATCCAAACCCAGGCTCGGGTCCCTACTGTCCATAGCTCCAACAGGTCTACCCATCCATGTCTGGCCAACTCCAGACTTACGCAGCGAGTCCCACCATCCAGCACCACATCACTCTGGCTCCTTGAACAGCTCAGCCAGAGTGATTCACTTCAGCAACCCCTTAGCATCACCCACACCCTCTCCGGAGGGCTCTCCTCATGGCTGCCTGATTTCTCTCTCTCTCTGTCTGTCTCTCTCTCTCTGTCTCTCTCTCGCACACACCTGATTGCTCCTCCATTTTTTCTTTCTTTCTTCTTCCTTTTGTTTTTTTCTCCCTTATGTCAGGTGCTGGCATGTTTTATTCTACCTTTCTAACTGGGTGCAGGAGTGTTGCAAATGGCAGTAATAAGGTACCTGAATGATACTAACACTTGAACGTGTATATGCAGCCAGCCATGCACCTTCACCTTTCACAGATTTTCTAATGTATCATTTTGACTCATTTTATGCTAATATACATGCACTGCACCTTTATGCCAACAAAGCCTGATACGGAAGGTATTGACAGATAACGCAAATAGCACAACAAACCAATAGAGTGGAAAGATGACTGAAGATGGAGCACTATTCTGGGCAGGAAAAAATACAGGATCACATTTTTGAAATGAAAAGAAAAAAATGGGTGAAGTTCAAAGAAGATGTTAAGCTCCATGGTTAGCAAGCACCGTTGTTTGCTGCACTCTTAGATGCAGAATGGATCAAGAAGTATTGAGTTGAGGGTGTGGGGAGGAGTTCTCCATGAAGCATCAAAGGGTGAAAGGTACAATATCAGCTGCACAGCTCTTCCAAACTGCTATTATGGGAGGGGAAGCAAGTTACATGATAACAGCTGCATGGCAGCTCAAAAGGGACCATTGCTCAACTTAGAGGGAACATAGCTGATTACCCATTTCAATTCAAAACAAAAACCTTTCTTGTAGAATTGTGTTTTGCAATGAATATTGGGAAAAGCAGGAATTAATATATGGTAGGAATGCTTTACTCTGGAGAATTGTGTAAATCATGTTCAGGGTAAGCAGTTCCTTTGACCTAATAACATTATTTATTGTTCATTATTTTTGGACTGATGCCTTTATCCAAGGCAAGTGGTTACATTTCTTTTATTTTTCCAATTGGAACACTAGCAGGTGAATTGGCCTTCTCATGGTCACACATTGTCAGTATCAGGATCTTAACCTGCAATCTCAGGGTTTGAATGCCTAAATTCACAGCTTTAACCACTACAATAGACTGCTTAACTATAATATTAGCCCTTGTTAAAAAAACGCAAATGTAGTGTACAGGAAATTTCTTCAGATACAATACACCCGATTAATTGATGGCACTGTAACGGAGGCCCATTTGTTTTGGCAAAGAAAACACAAGTTTTCTCTCCAGTATCACAATGTGCAAAAAGTACAGTCTTTCATTTGTTTTTCCTTTTACCATCAACTGTTAAATTTTTGGTTAATGTTGGAACAATTTATACATGTAGCATCACTTGCTTTTTCACTTGTGCATTTATTGTACCCTAATGAAGAGAGTTAAAGTGTTTTTATCTGTAATCAAAACTGAACAAATATACACATATTGTAGATAAACATATGATATCTTGAACTATATACATGATATATGTCTATATATTATATTACACCTTGTCTGATGATGTAGGCTTTAGCTGCCTTGAAAGCTTGTATTTGTAATCTATTTAGTTAGCCAATAAAAGGTGTCATTTCATCCTACTTTCTCATATATATATATATATATATATATATATAATTATTTGTGTGCTTTCTTGAGTTTGTTCAACTCTGCTAGGGCACTTTACGGCTACAGTTAATATATCTGAAGATTCATTACTGTTTTTGACAGAGCTGCTATATTAAGTAGCAGCACACTTAGCTGAGTATTAAAATGTACACCACCTTCAGTTAGGTCAGTCAAGCAAATATTTTATTTAACAAGTGAGCTCCCATAAAACAGACATGAGTAAGTACGTGCAAATCTGACGTTTGTGTTTTTGGTAAAAACGAAGGGCACTTTTCTTGTAGGGGCCTGAGACCCCCGTGTTCTTCTGGCCTTTTTTTTTTTTTTTTTTAACAGCCAAGCTATGAAAATGTCTTGACCTTTTAACCTTTAAACTTCACTTGAACTTCTAAGGAACTCTTGTGGAAGGGAGTAGAAAAAAGAACTGATTATATATTATATGTAACTGTAACAGTAGGAAAATAATCCTCCTCTTGTGTATGATGTGTCGCTACTACAGGCCGGAGGGGTAATAAGCTTAGAGGGCATTCTCCCCGGCTAATGTTGGCTTGCACTTTTTGTATGTATTAAAACAAAGGCTTATTATCCAAGCAAGAATCTGAAATGTTATAACCTGACTGTTTAAATTATTGTGAGTAAACCTTGTCATCATGAGAATGTGAAGCCATAATTCTTTATGTTTTTTGATTTTTAAACTGAGACATTTGCATTCTTGCTTCTAAACAAATGTCCAGTCACACATTTACATGTTTTGTAAAGGTAGAATGAGGATTACTAAATGCATACTTTAATTTAAGTTTACTGCATTTTGTATGTATTTAATATTGTAATGTTATTTATTTATTTATATGTGTATATATATATATATATGTACTGTATATATTATTTTTTTTGTAAATTATTATATACATGAACATTGACCTACAGTATACTTAACGGCACCTTATTATTTTTAGTAGCGCTTCTATAGGTTAGTTTTCCTGCAAGTCATGAATAAACAAAGAAACTGATAGAAAGTAAAACAAAAATAATTATATTAAAAAATATTATATTCATATTTGTCTCTTGTCCATGTGAGTATGCTCTCACCTCTTTTATGGACTGATCCCAATCTGTTGCAGGTCATGTTTCTGCCTTGCAAAATTTTTATTGTTCACCATATGCAGCAGAAATACAGGCAACAAAAAGCTATGCTGATGGCATATCAATTGTATCTTTGTAGCTGAAGATCTCAACTCTATATGTGAGCAGCATTTAGCCAGATTATTTATTACCTTTGTGCAGCATTTAGTCAGATTATTACCTTTATGCAAACCAAAGTTTCTAATATAAGAATTAAGCTCTTCTTTTCTAGGTGTATATTGGGCTGAATATTACGCTTACAATCAGTGAATGTTGTAATGAAACAAAGGATAAATCACGGTGAGTTTAGGTTTGTTGATATTTCGTGTACTGTGGATAATGGGCTTCCACCTCTTATCTCAGATGCTATTTTAATGTTCAACGTGCTCATCAGACTGAATGGAAGAAGCATGAGGGAGACTTGAAATTTTACAAATGTGCAGTGGTGGAAAAGTGAGCACAGTACAATTAAAACTAAGATGTTGGATCAAGGCATTGAAATGTGAAAAGCAAGTTACATCATCCTCACTGACTCAGCACGGAAATGATTTGCTCTGTACTACAGTCTTGGTGATGGGTCATTCTGGATGCTGGGAACTTCAAACAAGGAATCAAGCATCTATTTGGCATGTTGCATTCGTTGACACTACAAACTAGAGGTTCCCTATTCAAATATTAATGACTTTAAATGTAAACCTGTAGTACAATCAGCAGCTGCTCTCTGTTATCCTATTCATAAGTTTTTACGTATTTTTGTGTTTAGATTCAGGATTGTACTGGGATTTAGACAAATAAGATGACATTTGATATATACTTACACTCATACTAATGTGGGATTAACCAGTTTATGGAATCTGCATATCCTTGTGTATATGGGGGAAAACCCCAGCACTCACTTGGGGAGAATATAAATGCTCCACACAGAAACTTACTCTGTATGAGATTCAAATCCAGGATGGCAGGTCTGTGAATAAGCAGTGTTAACAACTGTGCCTTCCTACATAAGAAATACTCATCTATAGAATTTGCTAGTAAGCAACATTTCCATTGCTAATACTATGTGGCACTATTTTTTTACCCCCTTCACCTTCTGCTGCAGTGACTCACCCAGATAACTTTTGGAATTGCTGTAAGATTTAAATCAAGCAAATAGGAGCATTTGCTTTTTCTTTCATGCTGTAAGTAGTCATCCTTAGAAAAATGAGTGCTAGAAACTTGTAGATCAGAACTGAAATTAACAGGTGGCTGGTACTGAGCAGACAAAATCTCTTAATTCCAACGTACTATTTTCCATTTTACTCTTTTGTAAACTTTAAAAATGTATGTACTGATTACCAAGTATACTGTATTTACCATCTGATACGCCTCCATGACATGACACAAAAATGGGCACGTTTCTAGTCAAAATAAGGAAAACAGCCAACTTCCAATGAGAATCAGGCAAGCAAGATCTCTAGTAACAGCCTTCAGGTTTCAGAAAGAAAAAACATTTTGTATCAGTGTTAATTTATATAAATATTAATGTTCCCACAAGTTATTGCTATATTGGCAGTTGCCTCTCATCAGAAATATACTTTCACTAGATTCTTGGTGCATTTTTTTAGATGCTTGTAATTGTGGAACACCTCCTGCCGTTTCTTCATACTTGAAATAATGCCAAAGGCCAAGCTATATCAAAAATTGGTACTTATTTTAAATAAAACACTAACTGTAAGGAGAAACATGGAGATAACAAAGTATTTCCTGTGGGCTATCTTTAACAGGTATTGCCCTTGTCTATCTTCTAGAGCAGCTCACCCAGCTGTTTACTTGCCATCTTCATATATAGTATCTTTAGTCCATAACTTTTGTTTGGTATATGTTAACAAAAATCTAATAGTACCATACACTTACCCTGTACATATAATTAAAAATATAGGGATTTTGACAATATGTAGAGTATCAGTTAATTTATTAAACAGTAGTTCATTGCTTGCTTCCATTCCTTATTTTTCCTTTGGATTACACCTCTTTAATTGTATTTCTTTTTGTTAAATGGTTTATTAAAACTGCCTCATGGAAGATATGTAATATGGCAGTGTTGTGACACAGTGGTTTGCACTTCATCATCTTTGCCTGTGTGGAGTCTGCTTGCTCTTCACCTTTCTGCATGGTGTTTTTCATAAGGTACTCTTGTTTTCCTCCCACATTCCAAGCACATGTTTAAAGTTTAACTGGTGATTCTAGATTGGCACCACATGAGAGTGAATATGTGCAAGAGTGAACGTTGCAACTGATTGGCTGTGACCCCCACACCTACCAAAGGCAAATATGAATTATATGAAGTCAGTTGGAGAAAATATTATGTTTAGGTTATAAAATGACAATAGTATAATTTATAAAACATTAGTAAATCATTCAACATCCTATACAATTCTGTTTTTTTAACATTTGTACAGTGATGGGGCTCCAAATTTCAGAAGATTTCACTTTTCTCATTTATTGTGCAATTTAACCATTAGACAATTTGCACTTAATATATTTTAAACAATTATTATGTATGAGGAAGTGGGAACTTGGGTTAAAAACAGAGTTGGGGTAACAGATAAGACACCAGTTCAAGTATGTCTGCACTAGAGCTAAGGATCTTCTTTAAGTCGTTACCTCTTTGATCTGATTATGGATGTGTTGAGTCGTGGGACAAAAGACCTTTTGCCCCTGTGCATGCTTTTTGCTTTTGCTGATGACATTGTGTTTTCAGCACCAGAAGAGTGGAAGTGGAGAAGAATTTGGAAAAACGGAGAAGGCCTTTGGAAGTGGGTTGAAGATAAATAGGAAAAGGATGGAATATATGAGGTTTAATGATGATCAGGATTCAGAAGTTTCCATGAAGCGAGAACTGTTTAAATGAGTGGATAAATTTAAATATCTGGGATCTGTCGTAGCCCAAGATGGAAAAATAGATGCAGAGATAACCCATAGAGTACAGTGTGGATGGAACAATTGGAATAATCTATTGTGTGACTGAAGAAGTAAGGTGAAGGTTAAAGGTAAGGTTTTTAAGACAGTGGTAAGACCAGCAATGATGTATGGAGTTGTGATATGGGCAGTAAAGGGAGAGCAGGAGAAGAAAAGTTGGATGTGTCAGAAATGAGATGAATGTGTGGAGTTACAAGAAGGGACAGAATAAGAAATGAGACAATTAGAGGTACAACAACAATGGGAGAGATATCTAAGGAAGTAGACTTAAGTGGTATGGACATATGATGAGGAGAAATAATTAATATGTGGGCAAAAGAGTGATGGGAATGGAAGTACAGTGGAAGAGAAAGCAAGGGTGGCTAAAGCTGAGGTGGATGGATGAAATGAAAGAAGATCTGAAGGACAATGGCTTGACTGGTGAGGAGGTACAGGACCAATTTGTTTAGAGAAGGTTGAACAAGAACATGGAACTCCACATAGAAGTGGGAAAAGAAGAAGAGGAAGGTGAAGATATTTTAAAAAATTAAAAGGATATAGAACCTCAGATGATGTCATCTAATTGTTACGTTAGTCTGAGATGCAAATATTAGGATCTCTCACTCAGCAGGAGACAAAACAAAAATAGCCTGAGAGCACATAACTGGATACTTTTTAATTTATAAAGCAACAAAATAATCAGGACTTGGCTCTTGAAATTTCAGAAAATAATTATACTCTCTCCATATTCAGATATTTCCCAATACATTATGTGAACATAATAACTATCCAAACACATCCTAGACTTTGTTTAAAGATAGTTTTTAATTGAATACTGCCGAACTTTGATACCTGAAGACCTAAAGCAGTGTTCAGAGCTATTGAAGTCACCTTGTATGGTTCTATCTTCAATAGTTAACTTTTGAAGAGAGAAGCTAATACTATTATGTTGCTTTTTAGTTTTTAGCAATTTCATCTGCTTGTGACAAATAACTTCTAATTCTCATTATTAAATTGTTTTGTCATCTTAAAATGTCCAGTCTTGTAGTTTACATCATCAAGAGTATACAGGCAAACAGTTATTTTTATATTTTCTTGGTTTTCAGCACAAATCTTTGCATGTAGAAGCCATCACATGAAGGGGAATAAATAACAAATATTATTTTTGTAGGTGATAGACAGTTTTGCATTTTTTGAAGCGTTTGCCAAGATTTTGTATATTAGATTCAGTAAAAAGGAACAAACTATACAGTATTTGTAGACACACTTGAATTTTTGTAAATAAGCATGCTGTAAAGACCATTTGTTATTGTTTATTTTCTATTGGATTAGAGGTAGAGTTAGGCCAATGTCACTTCTAGTTGCGGGGTATGTTAGATATGTTGATCATAGCTGCTAATCACGTTGTTGGAGCACATCAATTTAAACAACTGAAAATCACTGTCCATGTCTACTTTTTCAGTACAGTCGTGCTTATCCCTTTTTGTGACAGCCTGACAGCAACCATGCTGTATGAAGGGATAACAGCTGTGGCAAACTGTGCTGCAATCTCAGATTTTTTTTTTTTGTTTCCATTCTGTTATGGTATGTAAGACATGAAATATCAAATAGAAAAGCTTCTTTTCTGTTTTTGAGGTCCAGAACACCGGCATTCCTCATTCCTCCTCCCTGCATTAAATGCATTGTATTTCTGAAAGGACATTTATTGGTTGTCATCTTTCATGCACATAGATCCCGCCCCTACGACTAAAGACTAGTTGGAGTGAGATGCTGGTTATGTCACATTTGGCAACCAGTTTCACGGGAGTGGCACAGCTAAATGCCTCCAGCTTTCTAAGATTATGTAAATGAAGCCTAAAATTAAATGTTGCTATTAATATAATATAATGTAACATAGCCTTTAGGCAAATAGATATTGGAGATTTCTGAACATGATGATTATTGCTTTCTGCTCCCATATTTTATTGTTTGAGCATTTGTCTTGCAGTTCAGAGTATATCAGTAATTTTTTGTCTTATAGCAAACAATTATTTTGAGTCCTGCATATCTCTGCATTTGTATGCTGTCACAGGCAGCTGGGGGTGGAGCCGAGCCGGGATGCCCGAGGGGACCGGAGGAGGGCTGGTGCCTCCTCCCGACCATGAGGGGGTGACCGCCCTGGTTTTGTTGGTGGCCTCAGGTAGGGGGCTTGGAAGCCCAACCCTGTAGGGGCCCGTGGCCACCGCCAGGCGGCGCCCCGGTGCCTAAAGAACCCTGGAGCCCAGCACTTCCGCCATAGCAGGAAGTGCTGGGGGGAAGAAAAATGGGGACACTCGGAGGGCTTCCGGGTGCGCAGCCAACACTTCAGCCACACGGGGGCGTGTCCAAGGAGGAGTGCCGGGAAGCAGCTGGGGGTGGTATAAAAGGGGCCGCCTCCCTGCATTCGAGAGCAGAAGTCGGGTGGAAGAGGACGGAGCTAGAGAGAGGACTGGAGGTGGCCAGAAGAAAGGCATAAGAGAGTGTGAAAGGCCCAGACTTTTGGGGGATCGGTGCTGGAGGCACTGGGACGTGCACTAAAGTCTGTAAATATTGTATATAGTGGTTGTGTAAATAAATGTGTGTGTTGGGTGCAAAACGATGTCCGTCTGTCTGTGTCCGGGTCCCGTTCCACAATGCTCATTATTCGATATGAGATAACTATACCATATTAAAAGTGATTTGGCTGTGTATTTTTGATTTATAGCTGGTAAAGGTTTTCTTTGAGCTTTACAAATAAATATGATGTTATTAGTAAGGAATATTATTTCACAGAATATCCATGTTATTCCTTTAAGAGATTGCAGATAAATATTTGTTTTGCAAAATGTCAAAATCCCTGGTATTTTCCTTGCTTCAGATGTTTTACTTCTGCATTTCCTTAGTTTGTTTTTCATTAGTAGTTATGGAACAATTTGTGTCATTCTTGTAGACTTTGTATAAAGTATTCATTTTAATAACAGAAGATCTACATTCATACTTGAATCCATGCCATTTTAAAATATATCATTAAGATGTAATATGAGATAAAACATATCATTCTTAAAGTTTCTTAATTCATGTTCACATTTACAGACAGCTTGGGGTTCCATTCTAAGAATTGAATTCAAGGCAGGAATGACCCCTTTCTGGAATAGCAGTTCATTGTAAAGTCCACTCGTGGACACACCCACACTCACTTGGGACAAGTTAATAATGGCCAGATAACCTAGTACATACTGCTTTGGGATTTGGTAAGAAAATCCTTGCACACATGGAGAGAACATGTAAATGAAATAAATTCTGGATAGTCACTTTTGTTTCAGTCCCTTTTTTTTCCCATTGGTCATTAAGGAAATGAAAAACAATTGAATAATTGATTGTCCGCTTATAAACATTGTAAACTTCACTAACATTTTATTCATTGATTGTTGTGGAGCCCTGACAAATAAAGCACATAGCTCTACCCTCTTACCTTGTTAAAGCTGAATGCGATAAAAGCTATTTTTTCTTAAATATGAATCACATATGAGTGCTGTTGCAAAGAAAGTACATTTTTAGCCAGTATGGATTCACATTGTTAAAATAACATTTTTTGTGGTATATTTTGTGAAGGCTTTAAACAGGACTCTGTAGAAAAATGTGACCATTCCACAGAAACTAAACAGTTTTAGCATCCTCTTTAATTACAGCTCTGTGTATTTTCAGTGTAGTTGTTTTTGGCAGCACTGTGGAGATAATCCTCCTTTGTAGAGTGCAGCACATTAAGAGCAGCAAGCTTTCTGGCCCTGCATCAGGTCTATTTATGCAGTATATTATTTGTAGCCAGTACAAATCACAGAAATACAAACATTTCTCTCAGGAAAATCTAGAGTCATCAAATCTTAAAGTGTCTACTAACAGCCTCCAAGGCCACACATCTAAGGCAAGGATGTGTGTGCAGGCAGTGAACATGGAGCTTTGTGGTCTTGGTACCATTAATGATTTTAATATGTTGTTTTTTTTCAGTTGGTGGGCCAGATACTTTTCTTTTTTACTTCCACTGGCATATAAACTTAGAATTTTTTTAATGGTAAACTATGAAAGATTTTAAAGAAGTTTCATCCAAAGAAGCTACTACATGTTCTCTGCTTAATTTCATAGTTATAGTACATTATAACATTTCATGTGGGTTGTTTGCTTAAAATAATGCCCTAATTTTAGGTTTTTTTGAATTAACTGTTATCTAATGAATGATCCTACATTATATTAACATAGTTTTAAATATAATTTAATTTTTTACAAGTATGTACAAGCACTTAATAGATAGTGACCTTTCTGTTAGGTACAACAACAAGAAGTCCATAACCATTTGCCCATTTTAGCTTGCAACCATTGCAGTCATCATAGCCCTGCGTCTATGAAATTGCCATAGTATATGTGTTGAAAACTTAAATAGTAATAGTAAATAGTAGTATTGTAAACTGTCTATCCAGTTGCATGATCATTAAACAAGTTCAGAGGACAAAAAAAAAATCATAGTCAAACCAAACATATGTTACATCAAAATTCTTTCCTATTTAATAATTTTCTCAAGAGGTGTTTTTTTGTGAATGTGTTCCTTGTTTAATGCAGTTGACCATCTTACGTATCATGACTGCCAAGGTGCAATGTGTCACATGGCATATGCATCTTGAGCCTAGCAGCCATGCATTATCATAGTGATCAAACACTCAAGTTGGTACCTCTTATGAAATTCAAAACACAGGATGGTGCTGCTTATTCTAAAAAATGCACAAAATGGTGGAAGAATGACTTATGTAAGGTAATGACAAAAATATAAAAAATATTAATGTGTTCCTGACATTTAACATGGGTGGCACGGTGGCGCAGTGGTAGTGCTGCTGCCTCACAGTTAGGAGACCCAGTTTCACTTCCCGGGTCCTCCCTGTGTGGAGTTTGCATGTTCTCCCCGGGTCTGTGTGGGTTTCCTCCGGGTGCTCTGGTTTCCTCCCAAAGTCCAAAGACATGCAGGTTAGGTCTATTGGCGAACCTAAATTATCCCTAGTGTGTGCTTGGTGTGTGTGTCTGTGTGTGTGCGCATGCACCCTGTGGTGGGCTGGTGCCCTGTGTTGGCTGGGTTTGGCTCCAGCAGACCCCCGTGACCCGTGTAGTTAGGATATGGTGGGTTGGATAATGGATGGATGGACGGACATTTAACACTTTAACAAATGAAATTTGCATAATGAACCACATTGCAGTTATGTAAGAAATTACTGCAGTACTAAGTGTTGTTTCATTTCAGTCTCATTTCAGTTTTTTTATTTTTTTCAACACTATTTTACACCACACAGGACATTTTACTTCATTTTGCATACTAAAGCAAGCATTGTATAAAACAAAGCAAATTAAAATCACCAAAGCAAGTATTTAAAAATGATGGATGGAACTCTAGGTTGAAGCTTGCCATCCATCTCTATGATGAAACTAGTCTATGCTAATCATTAACCATAACACTGCTACTGCATCTTTGAGACATTCCCAGATAAGCACAGATATGTGACATCATTGTATCCTATAAAATAGATATTATATTGTATGAATGTTAAAAACACATTTTCATTATTTTAATTTTTATCTCTGTTGATTTTCAGTATGAACATATGTTTTTAATGTTTTAAGAAGTTATCAAGCACCACCAACCAGATTCTAGCACTGACCTTGACTCCTAGGGAATTTATTTTTTCTTTTTTAGAATAGCTACAGTTTCTTGAACGATGTTGAGATAGGGTCAAGCCTTCTAATTTCAGTGACTGCTTGTTTTTAAGTGGTATCTCAAAAGATGGGTGAGGTTTTCCCCTGACTGTAAATTGGAACAAAAACTAAGCAAAATTAGCAGCTGTGTGATTCTGATGGGTGTTTACAACCTCAGAAGGTGACCAGGTACACTGTGAATCCTTCTTACCACAGTCGTGACATCTGCATGATGATTGGTTTTAGACACCATTGTATACTTCCCCCTTTCTACTTTGGTTGTGCCTGGTAATCACAAATAGAAATGAAAAGTCAAAAGACCAATGGAAAGCAGTCTACAGAAGCAAAACTATATTTTTAAAATGTTAACTAGCCCTTTGAGTTATTATCTGCTGTAGCTTTTGCGATGACTCAACAATTTCCTGACTAAACATTCATGTGAGAAAGTGTAGTTTCTCAATTGTAACCCACCACAAATGAAAAATGACACACATATATTATCTGTCTTATAATAAATAGAATCGTCAGAAACTATTTTTTTTTTGTTTCTTTTTCTTTCCCAAAAACTACAATATCCAATGAGACAACTGAATTTTATGTACAAAGAAAACAATGAACATCCTTCAAACATTTTAGTGAAATTAGGTAAAGTTGGCTGTGTGTATTTGGCAAAAACCATTGACATTAGAAACGTTTATTAAGCAGTCTGGGGACAGGCACAAAATCAGCAGCCAGATACTTTTAGAATACTTTTAGAAATGTCCCACTTTTCACTTAAATGCTTCACTAGTCTACTGTACCATCCTTTTATGACCACACTTTTGTTTTCTTATCTGATCAAACTGCTTTACCCTAAAAGCTAAAATGACTGTTTATTTTTTGTCATTTTGAATGTACAGTACTAATTATTTTTTGTATGATGAGACTAAAAAGATATAGTTAAACAATTAACTCACTTGTCATCCATGTGCTTGCTGCTACAAAATGTTCTCATGGCTGTCTAAATTAAAAGTGAAGTGAAGACTGTCTGTATCTGATAACTCATGTAGTATATGTGATAAACATCACTGTTCCCATTATTAATAGGCAAAGCTCTCAAGTGAGAGCACCAGAGTTGCCCTTAGCTAAATGTTGCTGATATATCTGATTAATTTGTACAGGTTTGGCCTTAAAACCATCTCAGACCATTTACAAAGACTAATCTGGGTTGTTAAAACAAGGTGTTCCTTGAGAGTCAATTCTTAAAATACATCCTCATAAACTGTGCCGCTTTAAAAGTACAAGTAGTTGCTGAGATTGGAGAACACTTTGATCACAAGCAATGTGATATGTCTTAGGTTTAAAACTTTTTTAAAGGAGGCATTTTGGAATTTGTAGAAAGCAGATACAGCATGTTTGCACGTCAACACCAAAAGCTAAATGAGGTCTTTTAAAAGCAATTTTATAAAGTGCATTTTAGCAGTAAAAACTTTTCCTTTCATCTCAAGCTTTTGGGCCACAGATTACAACACATTAATAAGATTTTGTTTAGGGTTTGAGTTTCTGATGGTTTACAAATGTAGTCTGTAGAGATTAGGCAGAAAAAGGCAACTGCGGCAATGCATTTCAAGTGACTTTATAGAGGAAAGCAGTGTGGTAGGATTGTTATGAAACTGTAGTGTATATAGGAAATAGCACTTAGCAGGGTCTCTCTGAATAGCTGCCAGGTCAGGAAGCAGAAGTGCAAGGCTTGGCCCTAGTTCAGGGCCCCTGATCTCTACTCCCTGACCACACAGTATGTCAAAAAAATGTCACTTGACAAGCCTCACCCACGACTTGCTGGCTTGGCGAGCAGTCTTGTTCGCATTTTCACATAACCCAGGACTCTAAAGGGGAGGCTGGGAGGCAAGCCTTTCAGGGCCTAGGGAATGGAGGGAGTTTTTAAAATAGCAGCAGATAAATAAGAAAGCATGGGAAACAAGTATTTGCTGCGTTAATATGCCACATTTAGCTTCATCCTTGGAGCCAAATTATTCATTTTTCACAGTGAAAAATGCCTGGTACCGGAATCTGGTGAAGAGAAAATGACACATTGTGGCCGACCACCTTCCTCTTTCCCAGTGCTGTTTCTTTTCTTCTTTGTTTTTCCCACCCATAATGAACGGAGAGCTTTTTTGTTTAGATCTAGTTCATGAGTCTTTTGATGAAGCATCTTTATCTAAGATCTCTGGCTGTGCTGATTGTAAGTGGGGGTAGGCTCTTAATACAGCCGCTTGATGTTCAAAACATCAGCTCATGAATAAGGTGTATGAGAACATTGGACTTTTTCAAAAATGAGAGGTGCTCGAGTCCATGAAAACACTAACAGTTTCCCCACTTGTCTGTGGTGTGAAATAGGAAGAAAAAACCACTGGCGCGCTATTTTTCATGGATAACTATTTTCCAAATGAAGGCCTTTGTGTCCCACTGTCTACCCACTCACCATGTACAGTACAGCATTCAGTGTGTTAAATATCACAGCTTAATGCATAATTGGTTACTAAATCACAGTGTTGTTGGTTAAGACTGTCTTGTGAAACTTCTAGCTCAGCTTTTTGCCTGAAATATTCCTCTGTAATAAACCACTGAATGCGCAAATGCTGTTTTACTAAAGTAGTTGTATTTATGTACATACAGTGTACAGTATATGTACATATATGGAGAGGTATAGTGAGGGGGAAGAGTACACAATAATCTATATTCTTCTGTATCATTTTTATTAATTTGCTGCAGTGTTGCATGTAAGTAACAAAGTTTTGATTTATAGTTAACCTTTAAAAAAGAAAACTTTATTAAAAACAAACAATGTTACCCGGCTTTGAACAGGCAATTTTGCAACACAGTCGGGTGTATCAGAAGTACTATGTAACTAAGCGCGTTCCTGTACACAGTATATGTAGTTTTATGTTTTATTTATTTATTTTTTTACCAAGGGCTAATGTTAATCAGCAGGCATTGTGGTGTAGTGGTGAAGGCTTTGGACCTAGGACTTCAAACCCTGAGGTTGTGGGTTCAAATCCTGCACTGTGTTACCAAGAGCACTTTACTTCACCTGCCTGCACTAGAACTGGAAGAACAAATGACATGTTGCCAATTGTATCTCAAATGTTGTAAGTCACTTTGGATAAAGGTGTCTGTCAAATAATAAGTAATAATAATAGTATTCGGCACTGGAGCTGCTTATTCTTCAGTTCTTTATCCATTTGTATGTTAGTAAAGCATTCTTATCTCTGCATTTCCTAGTGACTTGGCTTTTGTTGCTGGTCATTTTGAACTGCGGTGCAGCTGTTATCACGCTGCTCACTCGCCCTCTTGCGCAGCAGTTTGGAAGAGCCATGCAGCTGTTATCGTGCCTTTCACCCTTTGATACATCATGGGGGTCCAGCACTTAACCACTCCCCTCCCCCACTCATCGTTCATGTAAGAGTGCTTTGAGGCGCTCAATACTTCACGCCAGGCATTCGATAAAGTAGTACAGATAACCAGGAGGAGAGCCTGTCTGCATCTAAGAGTGCCAGTAGTCAACATCAAACAGCAACACTTGCAAACCATGAAGCCTTGCATCTTCTTTGAGCTTCACCCGACTTTCTCTTTCCATTTCAAAATGTGATTGTGTATCTTTTTCCTGCCCAGGACACTCCCTGTGTTCTGTCATTCATCTACGCTATTGGTTGGTAGTGTTGTTTGTCACCTGGCCCATTTGACGTGTGCTTTGTTTAGTTACATAAGGTCCCATGTCATCAAAGCACAGAGCATGTATGTTAGTGTTATATTAACAAAGATGGACAAATTAAAAAACATGTGTCAGCTAATTTCCTTTTGTCCATCAAGGCAGATTTTGGGGTATTTAGTTTTTCTATTGTAGGGGGTGTATTTACCCCTAAATATCGATATATCAAAATGTCCTTTATTAGTGGCTACCTACTACCCTGGATGTACTATTCTGCCAAATGTCTTTTTTTTTTTTTAACTTAAGGGGAAATATTTTTTTTGTGAGTAAGTAAATGACTGAGTAGGTAAGTGAGTGAGTAAATGAGTCAACTTTGCATTTTATATAAATATATGTATATATTAGATATCTCATTAATGCCTTAGTAAACAGGACTATTATTTGGATTATTATTGTGTTTTTCATAAATTGATTCATTTTTGGTTTAAGTGCTAAATTATAGTTTTAGCATGAGGACAGCACCTAATTTCTGTTATTGTTTATCTATTGCAATTATTGTTACTTCTTATGTCTTTCTGCTTCATTTACAGATATGTTGATATACAGCATTTTTTCACAGTTTCTGCATAGTATGTAGGTAGTTTGAAGAATAGTGGAACATGTTAAATAAAATCTGGATTTACTTTTGCTTGCCATTTTCGGTAATGGTGTTAAGTACTTAATACTTATTATGGATTAAAACCTTTGGTTTTTGAATTGGTGAAACCCACTCATTTTTGTTTTTTTAAAAGGAACATCTTGTTACATATCAGTGTGCCACTCTCCACTCATCAAAATATTCCTAAAGATCTGCATGATACAGTGAGTTAATCACCACCAAATATTGCCTAAATTAAAAGCAGCAACTTGTATCTGCACAGTGTTCATTCAGAAGATCACTTGGAAATGCATATTTTGATATGGTAGTGCTTTCTTTGGCCCTTACTTGTTTTACACCAGAGTAATAGGATTATCATGTTTCACTGCATCACAAGCCATTACAGGACAGATGTGTGATTTGTACGTTAGACTGACAGTGTGCACCAGACAACTCGCTCTTGTCTTGACCTCCTTTTCTTTGAGACCTATGATTAAAAGATTGTGAGTCAGAGCATGACCTGCTTTCCTTGTGCTGTCTCCACTGGGAACACAGCATCTAGAATTGACATACATGGCTGCTTTCTCTACATCTCTCAGTTGCTGTCATGAGTGAACCCCTTATTAAATCAAGAGAGCATTTCTGACACCTATGCTGTCTGGATGTCATCTCTAGGCTCTTCACACAAACACTCTCTATGCAGTACACACGCTAGTCAATTCAGTTTACATTCTTTTGTGATGGGCCCCAGTAATTAATCAGAAGAACTACCAGTACTATGGGTTCTGGGAAGAACAGATGCCACTATGGGTCCTCCAGTAGCAGTTTGCGTTTTAGATCCCAAAGGAGAGCAAACATTGTATTGGATCCCTCATGGGCATCAGCTACTGTAGTTTTGTAAAAAGACAGATGCTGTTATGCCATCCACAAGGGAATTTGCTACTGTAGGACACAGAAGAGTGGGGAATACTGTCATTTCTGCCAAGCCATAAAGGAAATATGATGTTTAAATACCAATGTATAGCCCATAGGTGCTTGTGTAGCTTCAAGTTCCACATTTGCTGTTTTGTCATTGTACGCCTCTTCAGCATTGGAAAAAGGGTAATATAGAACCTTTCTATACAAAAGAAAATCAGAGATAAACAAAGAATAAGTGCAACCACAATTAGTACTCCGGTTTACATGAAAATCAGCATATAGAACAAATGACATACAGTATGTAAGAAATGGTGCAAAATCAAAGGAAAAAGAATAGGAAATGGTACAAAATCAAAGCAAAGGTATATTTTATTGATGCCAGTCGATATATACAACATTAATACTGAGTAAAATCTGATTGGTTGGCAATTCACACAGCTATCTGCTGTTGCATGGAGTCCTACAGATTCAGAACGGTGTCCCACAAACATTGCTTCCTGTTACTCAGAGATTATAATCTTTGTCGCTTAAATACTCCTAGCACATGGAAGCCTGGCTAGGCATTGCTTTGCTGGAAAAAAAAATCAAGACAAGCCTTCTACAAACATTTAATATGTGCTTGACAGAATCTTCTCGCAGTATAGTATGCTAGTTAGCAGCATAGGTAACTGGCTATCATAGGCATAGACTTCCCACCATGACTCCAGCTGTTGTGATATTGCAGCATTTGTAAATGTGCTACAGGTTCCAGTATAATCATCTCCATGTTTTAGTTCAGTGGTTATCAGCCTTAAGAAAGAAGTGGACCTTACCAATTAAGATTAGTTAACACCAACCTGCAGCTTTCCAGGGTATTAAAGGTCAATCTAGACACTGTTGGTAATGGCAAGCAGTCAATGGAAGACTTCAGAATATTCGAATGAGTGAAACTTTGTGAGTCGTGAGCTCTTGGACCAAGGTGAACTTCTTTGATCCACAAATGGCACCACATCTCTGTGTATAATGGAAGGTTTTGCAGTAGGTACTATCAAAGCCTTTTGACAGACACATATGTCTTCCCACAGTGGTGTCACTTGGGTTCCTACAGATCCTTCATTTTAATAAAAGTACATTTTGTGCTGGTTTTGTCATTTACTTTCTTTTTCATTTTGTTTTGTTTAAATGGTGTTTTTACATTGTTCCAAGGATCCAAGGTGGCTACAAAAGGGTGACATTGTAGGAATGTGATACGATAGGTCATGTGGTCCTGACAGTTGTTCTTCCCCACTTTAAAGGCAGACCTGTACAGTGGCAGGATCATCAGCTTTTCTGATATTTTTGGGTAACAACTGGCACCATCCTTTCTTCATTTTTTTGTTTTAGCAGCTTTTGTTATTTTGCCTGTGCTTTTTCTTACTCATCTCTTTGCATTTCTAATAACCTTTTGTTTTTGTGTTCGTTTTTAATTTTGTTTAAATTTTGTTTTTGTTAGTTAATATAAGAAGATGCCTATGCTAACTGCACAGAATCAAAGGGTGAAATGAAATGTTTCACGCGCAGTGTAATCTACTGTTTTGCTTGCTTTACTGTAAAGACCTGATGGCCTTGTCGGTGCTATTTCTTCTGTTTTACTCCCATTGTTGCTGTTGTTCAGTTCAGGTGACTTGATGACATGCTTGTGTTCTGCTATGTGTTTTTATTTTGATATATTAACTGCTCATGGCAATAACCACAGTGGTAAACTTAATTTAATGGTCAACCTCTGCTTGGTTATATTCAAAACCAGTCTTATCTAGAAACAGCATAGGTTTTAAATATTGTACTAAAGGTAGGGATGCTGATTTAGTTACCTTCTTTCTAGCAGTAAGTACCAACATAGTTTGTTGATTTTACTCTAGCAAAGCATTATTAAAACTAATGGGATCTACTACTGTTTGCAAACACTGTTGTAGATACTCATCAAAAACAAAATATAACTGACCACTTGTTAAACGATAAAAACAATTCTGTCCATTGTGCAACAGAGCTAATGTTTGTTTCTTTACAAGTGAAAACATGGGCAAATACGAAAAACATTCCTTTTATTATACAGTAATTTTGAAATGATGGTAGAGAGAATGCTAATGTTATAAGGTCCTATTATATATTTCATTTCCTACAATACCTAATATACTTTAAAAGATTCTTTTTAGTGTCTACTGTAGTGAAAAGTCAAGCAAAATGACACCTTTTATTGGCTAACTAAAAAGATTACAATATGCAAGCTTTCGAGACAACTCAGGCCCCTTCTTCAGTACTAGTGTCTATTGAGAAACTTTGCAAGGGTTTTTTCATTTTCTCTTTGTGGTCTGCAGAATTGAGATGAACATGGTGTAAACCTAGTAAACCTTTGCAAGTTCTGATGTTGTACTTGGACAGAGCTAAAAGTCAATAGCACAGATACAGACTTTGAAAACATCCCAAACATAAAAAAATAAAAAAAGGTTTGAATATTCGCAGACCAGAATTGGTGGATACATAAGACTGGAAAAAATGTTTTACAAGCTTCCTCCAACCAAATTACTTGGCCCAGTCAGTTGGGTTCCATCAACAATGCATGCCCAAGATTGCTCACCAGGGGTCAGGTTTATAAAGCTTACAAACGCACAAAAAGAGGCTTGAAATGTGTGTACACGACTTCCAACACAAATGTTGAAATTTATAAAAGAAAACCTGATGCGGTGTCATGCATATATTTATGGTAAGTCTGACCCATCTGTGTTCAGCATTTCAGAGAAACTGAGAAATAGCAACACCCTTGATAAAGTGGGGAAATGCGGCCAAATCGGCTAAATGATGCCTCGCACATATAATGATTCATTATCACTGAATTAGTATTATAATGTGTTTGATCTGACAAGCATATTAAACCTAAAAAATAATGACTATGATGTACACACTGTGTTCTAGTGCCCTTTTAATAAGAGCCAATACTGTGTATTTGCACTGAAGAAATTTTTTGTTTTATCATCAGTTTATATCGGCTTTCCTGTTTTAATTTCAAAGATTAGAAATCAGTGCACAGTAAAAATATAGATATGATTTACTCTAAATCTCATGCCCTACAGCCTTATTAATAGTGGTTTGACACAATATGACTTGCTTGTACTGCTTCAGGACTACGCAAATAGTCATATACAATGGGAATGAACTTTTTAAGAAATGGTCAGATTTTTTTGCCCATGATGATGACTGGCTTATGAACCAATTTAGACTTTCAAGAGACCTTCTCTAAGTTGGTCCCAGCATTAAAAAGACAGACTGCCTAAAATCAGGCTCTTTTACAACGGTAGGTTTTCTAGCTACTGGTACCTATCAGAGGGAACTGGCCTGCAGGTCAGGAATATCTCAACCAAGTTTTAGCTGTGTCATGCCAGCTGCGTTGGGAGCCATAAACGACTAATGAGCCACTACATTCTATTTCGGCATGGCTTGATTATACATGCCAACATAACAAGAAAATTTGCAGCACTGTCCGGTTTTTGTAACGTTATCATGGCAATTGCCTGCCCTTATGCATTAAGTCAACTAAGTGAGAATAACACTGCTTTTATTAACTGTAAGCAGTGATATTTCATTAACAAACTAGTCACCAGTAATGCCAACATGAGGCTCACAAAAGTCATGGCTTGGTTGTTTAGGTCAGCTCATGATTTATTTATCTTAAGGCAAAGCAGCATTGCTCAGACGACTTGCTGATGGCTGGCTTGTGAGTAAGGTAACTGGGTGAACCTTCAGTGTTTAATATGGCCTATACTATTTATTGTAACAGCAATTATATCATTGCATGTGCCAGGTAATAGTGGCTACTCACTCAGACACTGAAACTCTGCGCCTTTCCCAGACCCCTAGAGCGCAGAGGAACAGCACTTCTGCAGTATGTGGGTCGAGAGTGGCATATAACTCTTAAAATGCAATTGGCGGTGGCTGGATGTGTGAGGTGGGAGGCTGTTCTACTACCCAGTGATTGTCTGCAGCATATTGTTTGCATATGTATGAGAATCATTAGCATAATCCATGTATGGCAGTTCCAGGGTGGCAACCTTGCTGGGTTTAAAGGAGAGTTCATGTACACACATTTACAAGAAGATTGTGATTTATAAAGGTAAACTGCATAGAAGTGTGCGTATGGCAGGCTTTATAAGTCTGATTTTTTTTTTCTGTACACATTTTCATGTTTTTTGGTGTGTGGATATTTTCATGTTCGAGTCCATGCAAAGTTTTATAAATGAGATCCCTGTTCTTTGTCTTTGACATGTCGCATCTTTCATAAGCCATTGGTATGTCACCTCTCTCTTTGCTGTCTCAGATGAAGAGTGTACATCAGTATAGATGATACTGATAATGTTATGATTGCAGTAGCACACAAATGGAAAAAAAGGTGTAGCCTTCAAAAAGGACCCAAAAAATACTAACTGGACTGCCCCAAAACAGGTCTCACCCCAGAGGAGCCTAACTCTAGGAAATTAAGTGGGCTTCAAACCTTTCTAGACCTCAAAAGGGAGAACAGACTTTTAAAGTTTAAAATGCAAAAGACATTCTCTAATATCTCAAAATATGTCTCACAAAAGAGGGTACACTGTAACTACAACCTGCACAGAAGAAGTCTCAATACGAAATACAGTATTAATCATAATTCTAAGACAGAAGCAAAAATAGTAACAAAAAATAAACTCCAATAGTAATATGTACAGATAGACCAGACTGCACCAGAACATATTCAAAGAATGGCAAGGGACTGCATTACCCATCAGCCTGTATAGGGCTGAAAGCAGTCCCTCAGCTGTCATGGACAGGTGGCCCCACCTCTTGGGGAACTACCCACAGAATTGAGGGAACAGAAAGACATTTAAAGAAACAGTACATAAATATTTTAAACATAATAAAACGTTAATATGTCAGACATATTGACTAAACGATAAATGAACAGAACAATATTAGCAGAAATAACCATACTAAATAAATAAAACTGAAAATGACAAAAACATAAGCCAGGGAAAGAACCCTGGCCAAAACAAATAATGTACACCAGGCACTTTCTTTTTTATTTATAATCTACATTAGATTGAAGACCACTGGGCATCAGCTGTGCAAAACACACTTTGCAGCCACAATTCGACCTTGCTTAATTAACCTCAGTGATTACATGATTGTAGCACTCACAGTATTGATAAGTTCATTATCCATATGATAAATTATTGCTAAAGCTAAGGACATCATGGGCCTCTGCTAGTCTAATAGATCTTAGCAATACTGAAGTCTAGAGAAGTGCCAAGAATAAGGATGCTGGAAAAGATTTCATAAGATGGCATTATAACTGCAAAAATAAAGAAATAAAGATGTAGCGTTTAACTGAGCAAGACATTCTTCAAGAACGTGGAGGACAGTTGGATGGCATAAACATGATCATGCTGTGCATTTATTAGGTTCCAGGTCTGATGGTTTTCATTTTTGCAACAAATATTCTACTGAACCTTAAAGTAAAAACTTTGTATACTGTATTGCATTTGAAGACCACAGTGGAGCACAAATGGTAAACCCCATTGTAGAAAACAAGACAAAGAAGGCGGTTAGTAACAAGATTTTGTGTGCTTTAAACATCTTTGCTTCCACAGGTGATCCCATCTATCCTGCCTCATTTATTATAATAATGTGGCACCTAGGAGCAGAAAGTGGTCGGAATCACATACCCTCACACATGACCCAGCACTAATCCACAATTTCATAGTCATTGCGCCTCTCCCAAACATTGTTGAAAATAAAATAAGCAGAAATTGTATAACACACAGCCAGGTCATAGGCCCAACCGTTAAATGCATATTGTTTTATAGACACCAATAGGTCATGTACATAATAAAATATATAATGAGTCAACAGCAAGGTTATATTAGACAACCTTGTATGATGTTGTATATTTATATCTGAATAGCTCATGTATAGTCTTTTATTTGAAGTAAAATACTCTTTCTTATTAATAGACAGTCGGCTTCAGTTTAGGTCACAGTTTTCAAATCAGCTAGTTGGTTTGTTTTGCAGAATTAATCAACATTTATTAATGTCTTTACTGAGGGTACAGGTTAGATGCTATTCTTAAAAATGAGATTCATGTAGGATGCTGACTTGGGAGAGCACGTGTAAGAAAGGCATATCAAACACCCACCTATTTAAGTGAAGGTGTGCTCCTTTGGACTTTCTTTCTCTGAGTGAAAGGTAACAGATATGATATAAGTGAATATGTTTTCTTCAGCATTCATGTTATAATAAAGACAGTGAGAAAAAAAGTCTGTGTTAAGAAAAGTTTATCAAAATCAGTGGTAAAGGATATGGCCACTTAGCAGGCAATACATACCAAGCTTGGATCTGTCAGAACAAATGAATGAAGGTTAAGCAAAGGCTGTATTCGTAATAACAAAGCAAAAATCCAAAAAGGCAAGAAAATAGAGACTACATAAACACAAAACTGTCACATTATACACGTTGAAACAACTGCACCATGCTTTTGACTAGGCCTCTTTCGTATTGTCGTAGGCCATAAAATTTCCTTTTGGCAATGCCTGCTGGTTTCATCTATCTAGCTGTTAAGAGCAATTATCTGCTTGTCACCTCAAACCATTTTGCCTATCTTCTAGTGTTCTAGCCAGGCTCCTGACTTTACACTGTAGTTATTCATTCAGTCTCTTTAAGTGTTTATATCTTGTAACATTAGTCAAAACTCCATTGCCTACAGATTTTACTTGGCATTAGCTGGCTTCGACTTTAATGTGATGCATATATATTTTTGACTACATCAACACCACTTGACTTTATCTGTTTTTAAAGGTTGACTCTTGATATTCTTTCCCATTTTGAACTTATACCGTTACTCTTACGATGCCCGTCTCACTAATTATTTCCTTTTTTAAAATAATGTTTCACTTGTTTTCCTCTTAGTAACTTTATATTTGTTGCAAACTTATTTCTTTCCTGTTTAAAGCTTTACAAATCAAGGAAGACACTTCTGATTGTTTCTGATTCATTGGCATTTGTTCTGCAGAATGTGCATGACAAGAATTTAATGTTGCAGTAAGCCAAACTGAGAGATAAAAATAATTAATATAACTCTAGGCCTTCTGAGCGGAGTGGTGGCTCTGAGGCTAGGGATCTGCACTGGCAATCGGAAGGTTGCTGGTTCGAATCCTATAAATGCCAAAAGGGACTCTGTTGGGCCTTTGAGCAAGGCCTTTAACCTGCAATTGCTCCGTCCTGGGTATGACGTTAAGTAGGCCCTCCAACCTGCAGGGAAAAACCTGGTAGTTGGTGACAGAATTGGCACTGCAGCCACCTTAAAAAAACTCACACTGGTTCCACTCAGTCTGAACTAATGTGGTGCTGAGGTGTGACCCGTTGCATGGCTGCACTCAGGTCCTAATCTGGATCCTGAGTTGGGTTGTTGTGTGGTGGGTGCGGCAATGCGCTGTATCAGCGTGTGCTCCTAATCTCCTCTCTTACTCCCCCTCCTCCTCTCGGCCTTGCTGTTGTGATGTTGTTAATGTTCCTATTTCAGTTTCAGTTTAGCATACAATTGCTATACGTCCTTCGTGTACTTAATGTAACCTGATAATATTTCCAGCATCTTCTTACGTCCAAGGTGGTGATTTAATATTAATAATGAAAGTGGCCCAGGTTTCTGTAACATACACAAAAAAATAAACTATTTAAAGCTCATTTGTCCAGATCAAGCTTAAGAATGGGAATGCCTGTCGACTGTTGTTAAATATTTCAGAAGCCTTCTTTAATATACATTTTTGCTGTTAAAGCAATTTAAAGCATATTTTCATCTTTATAACGTACCTGCAAAAGCATGTATTAATTATTTGTTACTATACCATACTCAAATCTTATAGTACTTTCCCATAGTAACTCTAATTAAAGACTAGGGTGTCTCACACCTTGTTTGAATCGTGTTATTAAAATGCATACTATCGTATGTATATAAATTTGCTTTGCAGGCCTAAAGACCAATTTGATTTTCTTCAATTATCATTTTTAAGCACCATTCAATCAGCTTATTAATTGTTTTGAAATTTTAGCCATGTACTGCATGTGTTAGACAACACATTTGTGATTCAACTTTAACTGACAGTTCCTGACATATACTTTATAAATGTAGAAAGGAAAAAATCCTGTGCATCATTCGATGTTTACTTTAGAAAGTTTTGTAAGCATAAAGAATATTAGGGCGGAGTGGTGGCTCTGAGGCTAACGATCTGTGCTGGTATCCCGAAGGTTGCTGGTTCGAATCCCCATCACTGCCAAAAGAGATCCTACTCTGCTTGGCCCTTGAGCAAGGCCCTTAACCTTCAATTGCTCCAGGGGTGCTGTACAATGGCTGACCCTGCACTCTGAGCCCAAGGAGTATGCAATAACTAACAAATTCCTAATACAAGAAATTGTATAAGGCGAAATAAAGAACAAAAAAAAAAAGAATGATGACAGGTATCTGGAAATAATGTCTGTAATAACAGAATGCATAAAAGTGAAAAAAAAATTCAAAATAGTCATTGATTGACATAGCAAAGGTCGCCTGTACTGATGTTTAGCTATTATACAGAATTTGTGTGTTGCAATGCAAGAGGGTGACATTGTGATAGCTTGCCATAGTAACAAGATACATAGTAATTACTCAGTAACTAATTTTAAAGTGAATAGGGATCTGCACTGGCAATTGGAAGGTTGCCGGTTTGAATCCCGTAAATGCCAAAAGGGACTCTGCTCTGTTTGGCCCTTGAGCAAAGCCCTTAACCTGCAGTTGCTGAGCGCTTTGAGTAGTGAGAAAGGCACTATATAAATGCAAAGAATTATTATTATGATACAGTAAGTGAAAATACAGTTTTTCTTTGAGACCCCACCACCTACATTCAAGATTATCTGGCTGTGCTCCACAACTGAGAGTGTAAGATCATGTGTGGGATTTATAGTACCTTTTCTCTGATTTCTGGGGATCAGAGAAAGGTGTAAGGTACCAGCGTCTTGAGTGAGTAGGCATTATTGCCTCGCACATGTTGACATGATTGCTGTTATAATGACTAGTACAGGCCATATGAAAAACCGAGGGTTCAGCCAGTTACAGTACCAATAAGCCAGCATCCACATACAGCACCATTACGTCTGTCAAAGCTACTTTGCCTCAAAATAAATGAACCATGATTTCACCCAGGCCGCTCAGCGATAATATTTGTCAGTTTAATTCTTGACATCACAGGTGACTTGTGCGTTAATGGAATGTCACTGGCCATGGTTAGTAAAAGCTAGATACTCTTATTGCAATATTAGTGCAGTAAATTGCTCCAATTACAGTAGAAGAACTGGAGACACTGCTGAAATTTGCCTTTTAATCTTGGCAAAAACATGTTATGTTTGACGTATGTGTACCCACACTAAAAACTGTGTGTAGCGCCTTGTCAGTCAGTTAATGACTTCTGGCACGACAGATATCAGCATGTGAAGCTTACCTGAGATATTCCTGACCTGTCCCCAACTCCCTGAGAAGTGATAACAGGTAACTGATAAAAACTGATGAATAACTGAAAAAATCCTTCATTGCAAATATGTAGTATTGGCCCTCCTAAAAGAGAACTAAAATACAGTCTGTACATCATAATTATCACTTTTGAACTGTAATATGTAATATGTTTGTAACATCAATGCACATTATATAAACGGCTCAGTGATATGAATTATTATGCGTGTAAGTCATCATTTAGCTGGTTTGGCTGCATTTCCTTATTTGATCAAGGGTGTTGTTATTTTCCAGTTTCTCCAAATGTTGTGTGCTCATTGGCCAAAGTTCACGTAACTATACACATGTTCCCCCATCAAGTTTTCTTTTTTAAATCCTGATGTTTGTGTGGGAATTTGCGTTCACACTATTTCAACCTCCTTTCGTGTTTACATGAGCTTTATAAATGAGGCCCCTGGGCACAGTGAAAGTTGATGATGCAAGATATAACACTATTCAAGTTTAATAACAGCACAACTTCAGCATGGAATTCAGCTGCTTCAAGCAAATAAATTTCTATTACAGCACAGTGCCTTAACCATGCTACTGCTGGAAGATACTGTGTTGCATGTATGTTATTGATGAATTTGTTGCTTACATCTTGCCTGAAGAAGGGGCATTAGCTGCTTCAAAAGCTTGCATACTGTAATTTGTTCAGTTAGCCAATAAAAGATCTCATTTTGCTTGACTTCACATTGCATCCATAAAGGCTAATATGGTACAACAGCCTTCTACTCTAAGTTTACTATAATAGTGAGATTTTTTCATGAGCGACCTCTATAACTGTAAATTCTTTAGTTAGTATTCTGAGAGTGCAAACAGCGTGGAGGATCTGCGCTGGTATCTGGAAAGTTGCTCCTGTTTCTTCCAGAAGGGATCTTACTTCGTTGGGCCTTTAACCAGAAAATTTCTCCAGGAGCACTGCACAATGGCTGACCCTGCTCTCTAACCTCCAAAGGTCATGTGAAAAGACAGCTTTAATTGCTATATATTGTCACATGTTTGTGCAAAGGGGACAGCTTAAGGGCACTGGAGATTGTCATTTTGTCACTCCAGGTGTTGGTGCTGTGTTCTAATGTCTGCTGTCTTCCTCCCTCTGTAGACCAGATGATTGACAGCTATAACATCTCTGACGTCACTTCTGGTGTCTGTCCGCTTGGACCCACCTCTAGCTACCAAAAGAACATATAACCGGAAGTTTGATAATTATGAAATCAGTTTACAGTGGAACTTCCTGTTTGAAAAGACATTCTTACTATATAAGAATGTAAGAACATTTCTAACCATATATACAGTC
This sequence comes from Polypterus senegalus, assembly GCF_016835505.1. Classification (NCBI taxonomy): domain Eukaryota; kingdom Metazoa; phylum Chordata; class Cladistia; order Polypteriformes; family Polypteridae; genus Polypterus; species Polypterus senegalus. The sequence goes on along the minus strand of NC_053159.1, from coordinate 108,699,204 downwards.
ACATGAAAAAGTTTGGGAACCCCTCTTAATTCCTTGGATTTTTGTTTATCATTGGCTGAGCTTTCAAATTAGCAACTTCCTTTTAATATATGACATGCCTTATGGAAACAGTAGTATTTTAGCAGTGACATTAAGTTTATTGGATTAACAGAAAATAAGCAATATGCATCATAACAAAATTAAACAGGTGCATAAATTTGGGCACCTCAACAGAGATATTGCATCAATACTTAGTTAAACCTCCTTTTGCAAATATAACAGCTTCTAGACGCCTCCTATAGCCTTTGGTGAGTGCCTGGATTCTGGATGGAGGTATTTTTGACCATTCTTCCATACAAAATCTCTTCAGTTAAATTTGATGGCTGCCGAGCATGGACCGCCTGCTTCAAATCATCCCATAGATTTTCGATGATATTCCATTCAGGGGACTGTGACGGCCATTCCAGAACATTGTACTTCTACCTCTGCATGAATGCCTTTGTAGATTTCAAACTGTGTTTTGGGTCATTGTCTTGTTGGAATATCCAACCCCTGCGTAACTTCAACTTTGTGACTGATGCTTGAACATTATCCTGAAGAATTTGTTGATATTGGGTTGAATTCGGCCAACCCTCAACTTTAACAAGGACCCCAGTCCCAGAACTAGCCACACAGCCCCACAGCATGATGGAACCTCCACCAAACTTGACAGTAGGTAGCAGGTGTTTCTCTTGGTGTTCTTCTTCCGCCATGCAAAGCGCTTTTTGTTATGACCAAATAACTCAATTTTTTGTCTCATCAGTCCAAAGCACTTTGTTCCAAAATGAATCTGACTTGTCTAAATGAGCATTTGCATACAGTACAACAAGCGACTCTGTTTGTGGCATGAGTGCAGAAAGGGCTTCTTTCTAATCACCCAGCCATACAGATGTTCTTTGTGCAAATTGCGCTTATTTGTAGAACGATGTACAGAAAAAGGAAATATTAGTTTCTACTGTGAAGAGGAGACTTTGTGCTACAGGTTTGACAGGGCGAGTGTCAGTAAGAAAGCCATTCCTTAAAGGACAAAATGGGGCCTTTAAATACCAGCTTTGAACACCTGCAGACTGGAAAAAATTCTTAAGGACCGATTAATCAAAATTTGAAATCGTCAGCTCAATACGCAGGGTCTTTGTATGCCATCAAGTCAGTGAAATGATGGTTCCTCAGTTTGTGACACCAACTGTCACATGAAGTGTGATGGTTTGGGGTTCTTTTGCTGGAGTAGAGTTGGTGACTTGCACAGAGTGGCTAGCATTCTGAATCAAAATGGTTACCACAGCATTTAGCAGCACCACATAATACATTCTGCTCTGGGTCTAGTAGGTCAGGGGTTCATCCTAGAGCAAGATAATGACCCAAAACATACCTCCAGGCTATGTCATAACTACGTTAAAAGAAAAGAGCAAGAAGATGCACTTGAAAACGTGTACTGGACAGCACAGTCTCCAGACTTAAAGGCATTCAGTTAGTTTGGAATCAATTGGACAGAATTGTGAAAGGAAAGCAACCTACAAGTGCAACACATTTGTGGGAACTTATGCAACAGTGTTGGAAGATCTTTCCTACCAATATTTGATTTCCATTATTGAAAGAATACCACGTGTTTGTTTGACTATTTTATCACCAAAAGTTGGCTACTTTGATGAGTCAAAAATTTAAATAAAAATTTTTATACTTAATGATTCCTTGACTTATTTTTTATTTCCATTGTTAACTTGTTCTGTGCCTTGATTTCATGATACATTAAGATATTAAACTGGAAGCATTTCCATAAAACTGATAACTGAGTTGTTCTAAAACATGACCGATAGTATATATGTTGTCAGCCCAAATATATGAAAAGTTGGGATGCCATCTGGGTCATCTTACTTAATTCCTCTGAATGCAAACAAAAACAGCATGTGTTAGCACAATCTCAACATTAAGGTCCAAAAGAACAGAAAATTTCCTGGGTAGGCAAATTGGTGGTGTTCTTTAGGCAGGTATTCCTGAATAGAATGGAGCCATGCTCTGTGATCAGCTATTTCCAATAACAGGCACACTCTTCTGGGGAGCCCAGGCTTTATAGGGCTCCTAACTAGAAGGAGTGACTCATTTTCTCTACCGGGGCATCTTCAGTGAGCTGTGGAGATAAAAGAGACAACATTGTCAGAGACAGGGTACCCTCTGTAAGACATACCTCTGATGAGCCCCGAAGCACTATACTATATATACAGTGCATCCGGAAAGTATTCACAGCGCATCACTTTTTCCACATTTTGTTATGTTACAGCCTTATTCCAAAATTAATTAAATTCATTTTTTCCCTCAGAATTCTACACACAACACCCCATAATGACAACGTGAAAAAAGTTTACTTGAGGTAAAAAAACTGAGAAATCACATGTACATAAGTATTCACAGCCTTTGCTCAATATTTTGTCGATGCACCTTTGGTAGCAATTACAGCCTCAAGTCTTTTTGAATATGATGCCACAAACTTGGCACACCTATCCTTGGCCAGTTTCGCCCATTCGTCTTTGCAACACCTCTCAAGCTCCATCAGGTTGGATGGGAAGCGTCGGTGCACAGCCATTTTAAGATCTCTCCAGAGCTGTTTAATCGGATTCAAGTCTGGGCTCTGGCTGGGCCAATCAAGGACGTTCACAGAGTTGTCCTGAAGCCACTCCTTTGATATCTTGGCTGTGTGCTTAGGGTCGTTGTCCTGCTGAAAGATGAAATGTTGCTCCAGTCTGAGGTCAAGAGTGCTATGGAGCAGGTTTTCATCCAGGATGTCTCTGTGCATTGCTGCAGTCATCTTTCCCTTTATCCTGACTAGTCTCCCAGTTCCTGCCGCTGAAAACATCCCCACAGCATGATGCTGCCACCACCATGCTTCACTGTAGGGATTGGCCTGGTGATGAGCGGTGCCTGGTTTCCTCCAAACGTGACGCCTGGCATTCACACCAGAGAGTTCCATCTTTGTCTCATCAGACCAGAGAATTTTGTTTCTCATGGTCTGAGAGTCCTTCTGGTGCCTTTTGGCAAACTCCAGGTGGGCTGCCATGTGCCTTTTACTAATGAGTGGCTTCCGTCTGCCCACTCTACCATACAGGCCTGATTGGTGGATTGCTGCAGAGATGGTTGTCCTTCTGGAAGGTTCTCTTCTCTCCACAGAGGACCTCTGGAGCTCTGACAGATTGACCATCGGGTTCTTGGTCACCTCCCTGACTAAGGCCCTTCTCCCCCGATCGCTCAGTTTAGATGGCCAGCCAGCTCTAGGAAGAGTCCTGGTGGTTTCAAACTTCTTCCACTTACGGATGATGGAGGCCACTGTGCTCATTGGGACCTCCAAAGCAGCAGAAATGTTTCTGTGACTTTCCCCAGATTTGTGCCTCGAGACAATCCTGTCTCAGAGGTCTACAGACAATTCCTTTGACTTAATGCTTGGTTTGTGCTCTGACATGAACTGTCAACTGTGGGACCTTATATAGACAGGTGTGTGCTTTTAATAATCATGTCCAATCAACTGAATTTACCACAGGTGGACTCCAATTAAGCTGCAGAAACATCTCAAGGATGATCAGGGGAAACAGGATGCACCTGAGCTCAATTTTGAGCTTCATGGCAAAGGCTTTGAATACTTATGTACATGTGATTTCTCCGTTTTTTTATTTTTAATAAATTTGCAAAAACCTCAAGTAAACTTTTTCATGTTGTCATTATGGGGTGTTCTGTGTAGAATTCTGAATAAAAAAATGAATTTAATCCATTTTGGAATAAGGCTGTAACATAACAAAATGTGGAAAAAGTGATGCTCTGAATACTTTCCGGATGCACTGTATGTGTGTGAGTGTGCGTGTGCGTGTGCGCTTTGCAATACAGTCTGTTGATACAATTTTTGTCTCTGTAGCTCAGATATCGTATAGTTGTGCTGAGTACACAAGTACTGTACTGTATCTCTGAAGGACCAGATAGTAGGTGTAAACCTGGTATCTCATACTTCGGTTTTCCAAGGACTTGATAGATTAAGGAATTCTTTAATAATTTATACTTCTCTTCAACTCTGTACAAGAAAGTTAGTCACATCATTTTTGTAACCTTAATCATACTGTCATTTTTAGTCTTTTTTGGGTTGTTCATGTGAAGTTGTCCAGATGCTAGCATCAGAATGCACAGTTTCCTGTATAGTTAGACCACTTTTTACTATGAGTTGTGTCTTTGTTTTTGTATTTGTAAAAACATTCAAATGTTTTTTTTTTCTGAAGATGACTTTAACATTTAAACAAATTCTTAACTAGAAACATTTTTGGCAGATAAATTTCACATACATGAAACCATTTGTGTTAAGTATAATATGTACACTTCCTTGTGTTCATATTTTTAATAAGAGCATAAAATAAAAAATATAGAATAATATACCATAAATATGTGGCAATATCAGGTGACTTTTCAGTAGACCTGCTTATAGTTTTTACAATAAATCAATCTAGTTTAGACTTTCTTAGCTATCATTTCTTTTTCTTTTTTTATGTGATAACCAATACATGATTTGTGAAATTCAACAAAGCATTTTTTGCAGCGACAATGCTATTTTCCGGTTAGCCTTTTTCATTGAATTTTTTCCTGTAAATTCACCATGTGGCCAGCATAGGCAACTATGTCTCTCCAAGCACCCCATGATACTTTTTCAAGGCCATTGTAACATCAAAGAGGTATAGCAGCCATGCGTAGAACTTTCACTCATGTTTACTGCAAGAGCGATACCGACAGAACCAAGTATATATTTTTTATAATATACTGTATATATCTATTATAAAAAAAAATCTTGGGAGGGAGACGAGACGTGATCTTCTCAGAAGACACTTTGACGTCCCACAAGAGACACTTTAAATTCCCACGAGACAAGACAGTCAGACACAAGGACAGCTGCTGTACAGGCTTTTAAATGATTGATGTGCAGCACGACAAGCAGAACACGCAGCTCGCCAGCAGCTGATCCGACCGCATCTCCTTAGTGTGCTTTCAGCCCCCCCTTCACAACGAAAGCAGCATTATATGTCCCACGAGAAAGAGATTTAACAACGCCCAGGGCCGGAAATAAAGGGCAAAGAGTACATGACAAAGTAGAACCTTGTAAAGAATTCAAAAATGTTGCTGCGGTACACATGCACAGCAAGTTAGAGGTAATGGAAGTACGAAAATTTCTCAAAAAAAGGATAAGATCGAATTAGCACAAACGGAAATTATTACTCAGTGAAATAACGGAACGGTGAAAAGAGATTGAATATATTGTTCTGTTTTAAACTTTAAGTCAGAGACTTGTAGATCGTCTAATTTGTGTTGCTAGCGAGAATTAAAAGATTCCAAAAACGTTGGTGCGGTATGAAGTCCCGTGAGCCAGAGACTTTTAACATGATCGTCTAATTCGTGTTGCCAGTGAGAATTAAAAGTTTCCAAAAACGTTGGTGTGGTATGAAGTCCCGTGAGACACAGACTTTTAACATGAGATTCTTTCAAGTCATGCCCTACTTGCAACTATATTTAAACAAGACCACAGTCATCTAACCTCAGTAACCTTCCTGCACTCTCAGCTGTTATAAATTTTATCATGACAATAATTTTATACGTTCTAGATGACATGTCAACGACAAAGCAAAGAAGAAAGAGCATGGACAAACATTTGAGAAAGTCAGTTTATTTATTAGAGAGAAGGAAACGATATTCACTTAGAGGCAGTTATACGTTGCGTTGTCACAATGCAAGTCCAAACACGGAATCAAAATTCAATGCGATCTTGAAGAAAAGTTAATTCCAAATATTGTTTTTACTAAAGTTTTAAAGTAAAAGTGAAAATAATGCATATCTTACAATTCCCATGAAAATAACAATTTCTTTAAATTGTATATCTGGTATACGGGGTGGACGAGCAAAGCGATCAGGAGGTGGAGACCTCTAGTATATATATATATATATATATATATATATATATATATATATATATACACTAATAAAAGGCAAAGCCCTCACTCACTCACTCACTCACTGACTCACTCACTGACTCATCACTAATTCTCCAACTTCCCGTGTGGGTGGAAGGCTGAAATTTGGCAGGTTCATTCCTTACAGCTTCCTTACAAAAGTTGGGCAGGTTTTATATCGAAATTCTACGCGGAATGGTCATAACTGGAAGCAGTTTTTCTCCATTTACTGTAATGGAGATGAGCTTCAACGCCGTGGGGGAGTTTCGTGTGACATCATCACGCCTCCCACGTAATCACGCAGTACATAGAAAACCAGGAAGACCTCAAAAAAGCGCTCAAGAAAACATGCATTATATAATTGAGAAGGCAGCAAAACAATAAGAAGCGGCGAGTGACATATACAACCATATTCATGAGTTCTGCTACTTCGGAAACAAAGCACGATGTAAACCTACACATTAAATTAAGTTCATAGACAGGCTGGCGCTGGCGTTTGTAATTTAGTGCCTGCCCATATAAGGCCGTCCGTCAGCGGCAATCCAATAGCAAACTGCCACGGGTAAATATTCACGGGTGAAGGACTGTGCTTATGGGGAGGAAGATGAGATGGTCAGGGTGGTGTTTGACACAAACTCAGCGAAACTGCGAGAGAAAGTTTTAAGTGCCAGGACTAAGTTAACATTAAATAAAGCTATGGACATAGCACGAGATGGCACCAGCACAGCTGGGAACCTTCGATGCAAGTACACCGAGTGGCTCACGTGAACTGACGCAGTGCACAGATAAAAGCAACAGTTCCAAAGAGCTGAACAAAACCGAATTACACAATTGAAAAGGCAGCAAAAATATGAAGCGTCTGATAAGCATATTCATAAATGCAGCTTCTGTGGAAACAAAGCACACGGTGGAAAAAGTCAATGTCCCGCTAAAGGAAGACAGTGTAAAAAAAACCCGTGCATGCAGTGTGTCAGGTCTCAGATAAAGAAGAAGACGAGCTGTTTATTGATGCAGTAAGAAACGAATCGATGAATGAAACCTGTCATCTTTACAACGATTGACAAACACGGAATGTAACTTGAACACAACACATCCTACAAATACGAACCTGATTGAAAGAAATAATGATAATCAAATCCTTGATGACAGCAACACTCAGTAACACTCACAAAACAAATACTGTATATTGACAGTCATGTTACATTATTTTTAAAATGTTCCCTTTTCTTTTTCTACCTTTTTTAACACACTACTTTCCGCTGCGATACGCGGGTATATATATATGTATATATATATATATATCCCGCTCTACATACTCGAATAATGGATACTTTATTCGCCATCAATGATTGTTTTGGTAAAGCCATACTCAGTGTATTCATTAGATGAGCGGTAAAAAGTAAGAGCGAGGGAGGATGACTCATTGAGGCATGCAGGCTGTAGTCTTGCGTCAACTCTATCTGAATTGCGCGATCACATTTGAAAAATATATCTTTTCAAGTTCTATTTAGTCCATATGTGTCAAACTCAAGGGCGCGGGCCACATCCGCCCCGTGTAATTATATCCGCCCGAGATCATTTTATATACTGTATTATTGTTATTAAAGCCCGGATATATGAAGCGCTGGTAACACAATAAACTACAGATCCCATAATGCAGCGCTTCGCGAAGCTAGAGTTATTGCGCACTGAGTTTGCACGGCGCTTTGGTGACTTTGAAGAACAAAAAAAGTCCGTCTACATGCGGCTCGAACCTTGTGCATGTTTGGTAGCACATATCTGTGTGAGAAGCTCTTCTCAGTGATAAAGACTAACAAAACAGCACACAGGAGTCGCCTCACTGATGAGCACCTGCAATCCATCCTGAGAATCTCCACAACACAGAACCTCACAGCAAACATAAACGAACTTGTGGCCAAAAAAAGATGCCAGGCGTCCAGCTCTAAAATGACATATGAGCAAAGACAACTGAATGATTTGATTTGTTATTGCACGTAAGAGCGGGAGTCAACCGTTTTAACAAACAGCGTATTGCACTGATACTGAAATGGCTGTGTGTGTATATATGTAGATATGTATGTATATGTATATATATGTTTATATATGTGTGTGTGTATGTATGTATATATATATGTATTTGTGTGTATATATGTGTGTGTATGTATGTATATGTGTGTATATATGTGTGTGTATATATGTAGATATATATGTATGTATATATGTGTATATGTATAGATATGTATATTTATATATATATATATGACAACAACACTCATCACTCACAACAGTGACAAAACAATTACATTGACAATCAGGTTACGTTATTTTCAAAATGTTTCCTTTTCTTTTCATTGCTTCTTTAACACACTACTTCTCCGCTGCGAAGCGCGGGTATTTTACTAGTATATATATATATAATCTATACTAATAAAAGGCAAAGCCCTCACTCACTCACTCACTCACTCATCACTAATTCTCCAACTTCCCGTGTAGGTAGAAGGCTGAAATTTGGCAGGCTTATTCCTTACAGCTTACTTACAAAAGTTAAGCAGGTTTCATTTCGAATTTCTACACGTAATGGTCATAACGGTTGACAACGTCCGCCATGTTGAACTGTCTTATTTATGGCCCCATCTTCACGAAATTTGGTAGTCAGCTTTCCTTCGCTAACCAAAACCAATGTATGTACTTATTTCGGTGGTGTGACGCCACTGTCGGCCGCCATATTGAACTTTCTAACGTCACTAATTCTCCAACTTCCCGTGTAGGTAGAAGGCTGACCCCATCTTCACGAAATTTGGTAGGTGGCTTCCCTGCGCTAACCAAAACCAATGTACGTACTTATTTCGGTGGTATGATGCCACTGTCGGCCGCCATATTGAATTTTCTAATGTCACTAATTCTCCAACTTCCTGTGTAGGAAGAAGGCTGAAATTTGGCAGGCTTATTCCTTACAGCTTACTTCAAAAGTTAAGCAGGTTTCATTTAGAAATTCTACACATAACGGTCATAATGGTCGACAACGTCCGCCATGTTGAACTGTCTTATTTTTGGCCCCATCTTCACGAAATTTGGTAGGCGGCTTCCCTGCGCTAACCGAAATTGATGTACGTAATTATTTCGATGGTATGACGCCACTGTCGGCCGCCATATTGAACTTTCCAACGTCACTAATTTTCCAACTTCCCATGTAGGTAGAAGGCTGACCCCATCTTCACGAAATTTGGTAGGTGGCTTCCCTGCACTAACCAAAACCAATGTACGTACTTATTTCGGTGGTATGACGCCACTGTCGGCCGCCATATTGAACTTTCCAACGTCACTAATTCTCCAAGTTCCTCTGTAGGTGGAAGGCTGAAATTTGGCAGGCTCATTCCTTACAGATTACTTACAAAAGTTAAGCAGGTTTCATTTCGAAATTCTATGCGTAACGGCCATAACGGTCGACAACGTCTGCCATGTTGAACTTTCTTATTTATGGCCCCATCTTCACGAAATTTGGTAGGCAGTTTCCCTGCGCTAACCGAAATCAATGTACGTACTTATTTCGGTGGTATGATGTCACTGTCGGCCGCAATATTGAACTTTTCGACGGTCTTTGTTACTTATGGGCCCATCTTCAAGAAATTTGGTACGCGGGTTCCCAACATTAACTGAATCCTACTTACGTACATATATATGTTCATAGCCTGCAGCTCGGTCACCTTTTGAGGCGGCGTTGGGTCCCCCATCCTAACGCCTCTCACGTTGTTGGCTTCCTGCCTATATAAGGCTGTCCGTTGCTCCAGTCTCTATATTCCCTTCCTTGCTTCGCCACGGGATTCAAGTCTCCCTGCTGATAACTACAGCCTTTTTATTTAATCCACGGCTTCTCCGCTGTTTTATTGTTAATTTATTACGATTATAGTTATTGTGTAGGTATTTTAGACTTACTTTACATTGTTCAGGTACCCATTTCCTTTATTATTCCAACCATACCCCCATTAACATGTCTATCGAGGTGATCACCATCAATCAAAGAACTGTCACTTACCGAGCGGTTTCCATGACCAGAGATAGCACCTACCTTTTCCATTCTCTGTGTTACATATTGCACGACCATATCAGGCTCACTCTTGATATCCGGAGGAACATTGTGTCTTATGCATTCAGTGACTGGGACAGGTTCAAGGTGTGGACTGATGACGGTACAGGAGATCATTATACTACACAGGAGCACTATAAGAGTGAAATGCTTAAGCCCTTAACCTATGCATCTGCATGTGAGTTGATGGCTGCCGCTGAATTGTTCGGTTGTTGCTTTCAAGTGTACCGAAATGGCCAAATATTTTACACCTTTCGACAACCGAGTCACACACATGAGTGTTGCTGGCATATATATATATATATATATATATATATATATATATACATACATACATGTGTACATATACTGTATACACACACACATATACTATGGGGTGCCAAACAGGCAAATACATTGATTTTGTGAATATATAAAGTCGGTGTCAGAATATATAAAGTCAAAACTTGAATATATAAAGTCACTGTCGGAATATATAAAGTCAAAACGTGAATATATAAAGTCATCGCTGGAATATATAAAGTCAAAACTTGAATATATAAAGTCATCCCCCACAAACACAGTCTATCGGAATTTGCATAAGCACAGCCCTTCACGTGCAATTTTAACTTAGTTACAAAGTGATCAAAACTCTCGTTTATATCCTGTGTCCTCTCATTAAACTTGTATCCCGCATTACCCATGGGCATGACAAACGCCAGCGGCAGCCTATGAACTTAATTTAAACTTTAGGTTTACACCGTGCTTTGTTTCCGAAGTAGCAGCACTCATGAATATGGTTGTATATGTCACTCGCTCGCTTCTTATTGTTTCGCTGTCTTCTCAATTATGTAATGCATGTTTTCTTCAGCGCTTTTTGGAGCTCTTCCTGGTTTTCTACGCACTGTGTTGACAGTCAGTTCACGTGATTACGTGGGAGGCGTGATGATGTCACACAAAACTCCGCCCCCCCACGGCTTTCGAGCTCAATTCCATTACAGTAAATGGAGAAAAATAGCTTCCAGTTATGACCATTACGCGTAGAATTTCGAAATTAAACCTGTCCAACTTTTGTAAGGAAGCTGTAAGGAATGAGCCTGCCAAATTTCAGCCTTCTACCTACACGGGAACTTGTAGAATTAGTGATGAGTCAGTGAGTGAGTGAGTCAGTCAGTCAGTGAGTCAGTCAGTCAGTGAAGGCTTTGCCTTTTATTAGTGTATATATATATATATATATATATATATATATATATATATATATATTATTTGCAACTGGAGCCTCCATCCTGGAGTTAAGTCCAATGGACACCACTTTAGTCTAGCTGTAGACTTCCAAAACTCCTCTTGGTTACACTATGTTCAAGATTAGGATTGTTGGAGGGTTTTCAGATTGAAATAAGAAATCTGACTCCACCTACTTGGAACTCCAGAGTGGAGGCTGTGGATTGCAGAGATGTAATGGGTCTCAAATATTTCCTTGATTTTCACACCACTGCAAACTCTTTGTAGGTTCACTCATTGCTACCAGTACAGCACACAGTGTTCCAGATGGTGCCTCACAAGTACTGTATGTAATAAATTATAACTTCCTTGATGTGATCTTCACATACTTTATTGTATGACCTAACATCCTGTTACCCTTCTTATTGACTTATTGTCTGAAATTGATGAGTTTGTTGCAAATGCTAGGTCTTTCTCAATGTTTTTTAAGTTTCAAACCTCCCATTGTGTATTTAGATATAACATTTGTATTTCATATATCTAACACTTTTCATTTACTTACATAAAATGTCATTTGCCACAAATTTGTATTGATAAATTTGTAATGCTTTAACTGATTCTAGGTTCCTTACCTGATTTTAGGTTCCTTACCACTTCACCTATTTTAGTATCATCTGGAAACTTGTTGTTTATAATCTTATGGAGATTATTTATATCAGAAAGAGCAAGAGCCCCAGCACTGATTCCTGTGGAACATCACATTTAATATCAACTAATTGTGAAAAATGTCTTTGTCCCGTAATACTTTGCTTCATTTGTTTTGCACACTGCATCTTGAAACCCTACTTCTTTTAGTTTGGCTATGAGCTCTGAGGTCAAGCTAAATATCATATGCACCTCTATGATCATATGCTTTTGTTGCTTCCTCATAGAATTCCAACATATTAGTGAAACATGACCTCCTGGTCTAAACAAATGCTATTTACTAATACAGTAATCCCTCGCTATATCACGCTTCGACTTTCGCGGGTTCACTCTATTGCGGATTTTATATGTAAACATATCTAAATATATAACGCGGATTTTTCGCTGCTTCGCGGGTTCTGCGGACAATGGGTCTTTTTACTTCCTGTACATGCTTCCTCAGTTGGTTTACCCAGTTGATTTCATACAAGGGACGCTATTGGTGGATGGCTGAGAAGCTAACCAAGTTAAGTTCCTGTGTGCTGAATGGCTCAGCGACGGAGCGCTGAATTCGATTCCGCGGCGTTAACCAGGAAGTCTCGTCTCGCTCATTCAGCATCAACGTGTTTCGCTATGTAAAGAGTTAACCTTTGTGCTCTTTTGTGTTTATCTTTGTGCATAGTCAAGCCTTCGTTATGGCTCCAAAACGATCTGCTCCTGCTACTGCTTCAGGGGCCGTGCTCAAGCACCAGCGGAAGATGTTAACGATTGCAGAAAAGGTTAACGTTTTGGAAATGTTGAAGGAATGGAAAAGCTACACCTCTGTAGGATGCCATTACGGCATCAATGAGGCTACGATTCTTTTTATTTATAAAGTAGGAAAGGAATATAAGATCTACAGCCGCAGTGTCCTTTTAACCAGGGTGCAAATCGAGTTGTAAGTGGATGTAATACGGCAGTAGTCTGGATGGAATCTGCTTTAGGGATTTGGATTGAAGCACAACGGCGGTGCTACACAGTCGCCTGAAGTGGCTCCTTTAGAAGAGCTGTAACGCTGTCCTTTGTTGTGCAGTAAAACTAAACTCATTGTTATCGGACAAGTCATCGTGTCATTATTGGTGAGTAACCATTATTAATTTTCTACTTACAGTACTTAGTACATGTACGTACGTTTAGTGTCACTGTACACACATTTACTGTATACAATTTTTCTTGCATTGTATGTATTTATTGCTGGTGGCCTGTCTATCGTAATGGCTGTAACATATGTGATATCGAAGACGCTCAATATCTTTAAAATAATATTTAGGTTTTACTGTATATAAAGAGTGTGTTTACATACATAATTTCAATGAATCTTAGCTATTATCTAAGAGAATACAAAGGGTTTATGCTGTATAACTGTGCGGGGAATATTTATAAACAGTGTGGGAGAGTTTATAAGGGCTTAAAATATACTGCTCAAAAGAATTAAAGGAACACTTTTTAATCAGAGTATAGCATAAAGTCAATGAAACTTATGGGATATTAATCTGGTCAGTTAAGTAGCAGAGGGGGTTGTTAATCAGTTTCAGCTGTTGTGGTGTTAATGAAATTAACAACAGATGCACTAGAGGGGCAACAATGAGATGACCCCCAAAACAGGAATGGTTTAACAGGTGGAGGCCACTGACATTTTTCCCTCCTCATCTTTTCTGACTGTTTCTTCACTAGTTTTGCATTTGGCTACAGTCAGTGTCACTACTGGTAGCATGAGGCGATACCTGGACCCTACAGAGGTTGCACAGGTAGTCCAACTTCTCCAGGATGGCACATCAATACGTGTCATTGCCAGAAGGTTTGCTGTGTCTCCCTGCACTGTCTCAAGGGCATGGAGGAGATTCTAGGAGACAAGCAGTTACTCTAGGAGAGCTGGAGAGGGCCATAGAAGGTCTATAACCCATCAGCAGGACCAGTATCTGCTCCTTTGGGCAAGGAGGAACAGGATGAGCACTGCCAGAGCCCTACAAAATGACCTCCAGCAGGCCACTGGTGTGAATGTCTCTGACCAAACAACCAGAAAGACTTCATGAGGGTGACCCAAGGGCCCCATGTCCTCTAATGGGCCCTGAGCTCACTGCCCAGCAGCATGCGGCTCGATTGGCATTCGCCATAGAATACCAGAATTGGCAGATGCACCACTGGTGCCCTGTGCTTTTTACAGATGAGAGCAGGTTCACCCTGAGCATGTAACAGAAGTGAAAGGGTCTGGAGAAGAAATGGAGAACATTATGCTGCCTGTAACATCATTCAGCATGAGCAGTTTGGTGGTGGGTTAATGATTGTCTTGGGAGGCATATCCATGGAGGGTCACACAGACCGCTACAGGCTTGACAAAGGCACCTTGGCAGCCATTAGGTATCAGGATGAAATCCTTGGACCCATTGTCAGACCCTATACTGGTACAGTGGCTCCTGGTGCACGACAATTCCTGGCCTCATGTGGTGAGAGTATGCAGGCAGTTCCTGGAGGATGAAGGAATTGATACCATTGACTGGCCACCACACTTTCCTGACCTAAATCCAATTGAACACCTCTGGGACATTATGTTTTGGTCCATCCAATGCCACCAGGTTGCACCTCAGACTGTCCAGGAGCTCAGTGATGCCCTGGTCCAGATCTGAGAGGAGATCCCCACAACACCATCTGTCATCTCATTAGAAGCATGCACCGATGTTGTCAGGCATGTATACAAGAACACAGGGGCCATACAAAGTGCTGCGTACAATTTTGAGTTGCTGCAATTAAATTTTGGCAAAATGGACTAGCCTGCCACATAATTTTTTCACTCTGATTTTTGGGGCGTCTTTGAATTCAGGGCTCTGTAAGTTGATCATTTTCATTTCCATCAAACGATGTGGCATCCTTTCATTCCTAACACATTACCCAGTCTATATCAGTATAGATATCCAGGAGGATTTCTTTTTCCCATTGAGATCTGATGTGTTTTCAAAGTGTTCCTTTAATTTTTTTGAGCAGTTTATATAAAAATAACCATACAAACATATGGTTTCTACTTCGCGGATTTTCACCTATAGCGGGGGGTCTGGAACGCAACTCCCGCGATTGAGGAGGGATTACTGTACACCTGTTCTTGATATGCCATACATGACATTTTTCTTAATAAATGAGTACATTAATTAATCCATGCATGTTTAGCTTACTGGCCTATAGTTGCTTGGATTGACCTGCTGATTTTGTTGGTTTTTTTTTTGTTTTTGTTTTTTAATAATGAAACAATATTTGGAAGCTTTAAGTCTGTTGGAAGATACACCATTTAATAGGTGTATCTTTTAATATAAAAGCATGCTACTTGTGAAACTGGGGAAAGCTAAGTTTGATCTTTGTGTATTGTTTATAATGATTTCATCCCAATATTTCTTTATGCTGGTGTTGACCTAACATTATCTAACTTCGGCATTACATGGCATGTCATATGATGTTCCAAAGAATAATTTGTGAAGCTGAACTGGTAAAATATTTTAGCACTAGTAAAGTTAAATTGTATTTTTGACTTCCTGATTATGTTTTTTGTGCTTCTGATTTACTTGAATCATCTCCCATATAAGATGCTTTTTTCATTCTAATCAGAGTAATTTTACATATATTCAAATAGATATTGAAAGCTGAAGATATTGGTGTCAGATATGTATCTTCTTACAAGAACTTTCATCTGTCGTAATCATTAGGGTCACACCTGCTATTTAAATACACTGACATATTATAACAGGTCTGTAATATGTGCATGGGAAATGTTGAGCAAGGCGCAAGGCATGGAGTGGGAATGTGATTTGAAATGTTCTGCCAGGCTCCCTTTCCCCTGAGAGCCAGAACGCGGGACACAGAGGTTGACAGCTCTCTTCCTGTTGTAGGTCAAATATCTGTAATCTTCCCACCATTTTCACTTTCTTCAGGGGTGAGTTGTTAAAATTAGGCTATAGCTGAACATTTGGAGCAGTTCTGTTTGAAATATTTCCTTACAGGAGAGTTAAAATGTACAAACCAAGCAATTTTCACACAGTAACGCCTTCTGCCAAAGAGACGCTATCCATTTTTCTCTTGGCTGCAGTGCTGAGAAAGTTGGGGATGACAGGAATCCTGACTGAAGTTGTTTGATTGGAGCAGATGAACTTTGCTTGAACTCAGGCAAACTTCATAGATTCTTACTTATCTCAGCTGATCTTATCATAAGCTTTTTCTTCTTTATAGGATTCTGCATCACTGCTGTTAAATGTGATTAAAATTTAGCAGATTATCATATGTCTTCATTTATTTACTTGAGCAAATGCAGAGTTCTAGTTGTAGCACATTACTTTCTCTGCAGAAATTCAGCTGTTAGGTGTCACTAACACTTTACTTTTACAAAGAGTATCATGTTGTTGATTTGTTTAAATCATTGTGAAAACTGTGTCATAAATGATGCCCTTTACCTGTTTACAAAAATTGTAAGCATCTACTGAATGTATCGTGAATGCATTTTACTAATGTAAACTAGTGTAAAGAAAAGTTTAGAGATAAAATATAAAATAAAGGGATGGAACAGGATTTTGTAATATTTGCCTTTCATGTCATGTTGGTCCTGTGGTCTGTGTTTAAAACCTGGTCCTGGTTGCTGTCTTTGTGGTGCTCATACCTTTTTCCTGTGACTGCCCTGGGCAGTCAGGTTTTCCTGTCACCTCCCAAATATGTGAAACTTCAGGCTAAACAGCAACAAAAACATAACACAACACAGCGTTCTTAAGCCTTTTTTAATACATTTCAGGGACTTGAGGGTCTGGAGCCTATCCTCAATACAAACATATTATGCCAAAATAGATTTAAAAGAAGGGCAGCACGGTGGTGTGGTGGGTAGCGCTGCTTCCTCGTAGTTAGGAGACCCGGGTTCGCTTCCCGGGTCCTCACTGCGTGGAGTTTGCATGTTCTCCCCGTGTCTGCGTGGCTTTCCTCCGGGTACTCCGGTTTCCTCCCACAATCCAAAGACATGCAGGTTAGGTGCATTGACGATTGTAAATTGTCCCTAGTGTGTGCTTGGTGTATGGGTGTATGTGTGCGCCCTGCCTGGGGTTTGTTTCCTGCCTTGCGCCCTGTGTTGGCTGGGATTGGCTCCAGCAGACCCCCGTGACCCTGTAGTTGGGATATAGGGGGTTGGATAATGAATGGATGGATAGATTTAAAACATTTTTTTCGGTGATTTTCTAATCCCACTTTTCACTTAAGTAATTTGTCATATGTATGCATAGCTGTATTGTAACTTATTTGACCTTTTAATTAGTTTATATTAACTTATCCTGCAAAAAGCATTCGTTTTGTATGCTTCTATTGAAATTATCAAAATAAAAACTGACAAACTAAATTTTTAAAAGATATGATTGTAATTGAGTAGTATGTTCGTGACATGTACAGAGCTGCCCGTTTTCTGATTACCTAGCTTTGCAAAACACAATTCTTGCATATTCCACAGTTAATATATAACATACAGTTTCATCGACCACATAGTTCATTTCTGAGTGGCTATAGTTTTCCCTACAAATGTGAACCATAGTTAAATGCCAAGAAGTGTAGTAAATCAGCCATGAAACATAAAAAGTAGTGTAGAATGTAACTATGTTTTGTTTTTTGTTTTTCTGCTTTCCTAAATTGTAATAAATATAATGTAGTAGCCTTAAACTGTTTTGTATGTTATAAGTGCTTCACACTGCTTAGTTTGATATAACGTTCTTCAAGTCTGTAGTATTTCTATTCTTAAACTTTTGCAAGCGCCCTTTGGGTGCTCCAGTTCTCCTAACATCTTGAATAAGTGCCTTTTCACATTGTTAATTTACCGAAGTGTTAATTGTATTCATACAGTACATGTGCCATAAAACTTGCCTTAATTTTGGCAATTGTTGCTGAAATAGTTGTTCTATCATCCTTCAAATCTGAACTGGACAAGCTGTTTTGGAAAATGGATAAATAAACCATCATGTTTTCAAAACTTAAGAACCTACCTGAACATTTAAAGAAACCAAATGCAAATTTTAAAGTTGAATGTTAAAGTGTTCTATTGAGTACTGGTTAAGTCATGCATAAGCAAAGGTGCAGAGGAAAGAGAAATTATGGTGGAAAATGGATACAAGGGCAGAATGAGATGGTTTTGGCTTAAGAGAAGCAGGGTTCAGTCTTAGAAAAGCAGTATTATAAATGACAGATTTATAAGAAGCAGACAGGTTATAAAAGAAGAATGGGTAATCTTCATATACAGTTATGCAGTGAAATTTGATAGGAAAGAAACGTAAGCAGTGAACACAAGCAACCAGAACATCAGGAGCAAAAAAAATGTTGCAAGGTAATACTGTATTCAAAACTAAAGTGTTTTAGTCTTTAATGAATATACTAAATGACTTATTCAACCTAGACATTTAGCATTTTTGTACGTGTGTTAAATTGTTTTACCCTAAAAATTATCCATTATTTTTTCACCTGTATTTTGTCAGTTAAATGATTGTTGGTTTAATTGGTTATTACATATTGGCCCAGTATGAGAGAGGATGTAGTTGTTTATAAGAGTGGCCCTTCAAATGGACAAGTAACCAATCTTGGGTTGGCTCCTTTCTCGTGCCCATTTTGTATGCAAATTCCAGTATGGATGGTCAATATGCTGGCAGAATGTCATTCAGTGAAAAAGGGCCAAGAAGCAGGTGTTTGAGTGCCAGTCCTATATCATTTCAAAGGACGGAGCTCAAGATTCACTAAGGGCCAGTGCTCCTAATAGGTAAAGTAAAGATTTATTGTTTATGACACATAATGACAATATCCATGTTATGATGGCCTATAAACTAGGTGATTTTTTTATTTGTTTTGTTTATTTTTTTTTTAGTTTTAGAAGAGGATTTTTTTAATTCAACATTTAAAGTTAGATGTCTTTGCATTTTGCATCAGATGGGCACTATCACTTGGCATCAATAATATATGTGCTTATAAAATATAAATGTATTTTTGCGTTTTGCTATCATAATAAGACATTGGTATGTTTACATTAAATACATATTTAGACAATGAGTGTTTAATGCGAGCTCAGAATATAAATCTTGTATTTTACTATATTTATTTAAAAAAGGAAAACCAGCCTTACATCTACTTCAAGTACTGACTTGAAAGATCAGTCTTTCTGTTTTGTTCTATGAACTGTCGGAGCCTATAACTGATCCCAGGGTATGTTGTGAGTACTATTTGTTCCTATCCCTTACTGATATCTTCAGACTTTTTTTCATATAAATAAGCAAGCTATTTCTTTAAAAAGTAATTTTATCAGTGCAAATAAACAGAAATGAGTTAAGTGGAGGGGCGAATTGCACTAGGAGTCAGCTGCTAATGAAACAAAGACAGGTTTGCTATGTGTTGTTTAAGATTGCAATTGTCCTGCTTTTAAAATACTAAACAACTGTTTATAACCAAGATTAAACACTGGATGCTTATGTATTCAGCCTTGTAAAAACAAAGCATTTTATTGCATTTTCAGTGTTTTTGAAAATCTTGATGTTAATGCCTTTTCTTCCCCTTTTGACATGACTTATTATAATTAGTTCGGTATCATGTTAAACTTCAAAATATAGCACAATACCAAATTAAAATACTGCAAGATGACAGCCATGTTTTGCAGTCATTTGGAGGAGAAGAATAGTTTCTGTTTAAAATTAGGTTTATTCTTATGCTCATGCCATAGGCATTAGATTTTTGTGGTGGGCAACATGTAGCCAGTGAGACTATCTGTAAAGGAGATTACCTGTGTTGTGATATCTAGAAGGCATAAAATAACTGAAAAGCCACCAATCAGCATTTTAAACATCTAACCATCCAAAAGTTACATATGTTTATTATAATAAAGTGCTCAACTTATTTTACCTTGTCAGAGAGTCACATTTTTTCCAGGCTATAATGGGTACATTATTAATGCCAGCCTTGAATGAGGCATATAGATGTAGCCACTTCTTTGAAGGATACAGACATGCACACACATTGGATCACACTAGATCTTTTGGTATTTGGGAGGGAGAGGTGTTGGAGTGTTCAGTGGAAAACCCTAAGCCAAGAATCAAACTAGAGGTCAACTACAATGCCTTAGCTTCAATCCAGCCATGCCCCAGTAGTTTGCAATTACTTCTGCAGATTAAGTCTTGCTTAACTTCTGAATGTTTCACCATGTGTATGCAGAAATTTAACTTAGACTATACATGATTGCTTCATTTGAGAATTATGTCCTCAAATCATTAATAGGTAAGAAAGTAATTAGCTCTTATACTGTACAGACATATTAATGTAACTTGAATAAAATTTTGATACATCCTGCAGGGTTAACATAAACACAGTAGATTAGAAATACTCACTCTAAAAGTAAGGCAGAGCAGAATCAGTAATATTTAATGCCCCCTTGAGCTCAGTGTTGAGTCAGAGATATTAGAGTTCTTCTGAAAGTAGGGCATTTAGGTGTATAATGGGGGAATAACAAAAAGCAATTAACACATCTTAGTTATACAGATACATTGCATAGAAAAGGTATTCAGACCGCCCTGCGGTGGGCTGACGCCCTGCCCGGGGTTTGTTTCCTGCCTTGCGCCCTGTGTTGGCTGGGATTGGCTCCAGCAGACCCCCGTGACCCTGTTATTAGGATATAGAGGGTTGGATAATGGATGGATGGATGGAGGTATCCAGACCCGTTTGCTATGTTGCATCCTTACTCTAATATAATTTAAATTCATTTTTCCCATATCAAGCAACATTTAATACCTTAGAATGCCAAATCAAGAAAGCATTTCAAATTTATTAAAAATAAAATACTGAAATGTCCCATTGATACATGTATTCAGAGCCTTTGCTCAGTGCTCAGCTGAGGAACAACTTGCAGAGATTACAGCCTGGAGTCATTTTGGGTGTAACACAATGAGCTTTTCTCACCGTGATTTGGGGATTTTCTTTTGTTTTCCCCGCCGATCCTCTTGAGCTGTGTCACTTTGAATGGAGACTGTTGGTGGACAGCTATTTTCAGGTCTCACCAGCGATGTTCATTTGGGTTCAAGTCTGGTCTTTGGCTGGGTCCCTCAAGAACATTAAGAGAGTTGTCCCTGAGCTATACCTGTGTTATAGGATATCTCTATACATTGTTCCATTCAGCTTTCCCTCAACCCTATCTAACCTCCAAGTCACTGCCAATGAAAAGCAACCCCACAACATGATGCTGCCATCACCATGCTTCACCAATGGAATTGTATTGTGCAGTGACGAACAGTACCTGGTTTCCTCCAGACATAATGCTTAATATTGAGGCCAAACAATTCAATCTTGGTTTTGTAAGACCACAGAATCTTGTTTCTCACATACATTCATACTCCAAAGGCATTCATGTGTCTTTTGCTGAGGAGACTCTCCTGTCTCTGAGTCTTCTGTCATTAAGCCCAGATTGTGAAGTGTGGCCGTGAAGACTGTCCTTTTGGAAGTTTCTGCCATCCCCAGTTTTGCTGAGTTCAGCAATTACCATGGCCTTTCTCACATACAATTGCTCAGTTTGGGCAGGCAGCCATCTTTAGGAAGAGTTGTGGTTGTTCCAAACATCTTTGATTTGAGAATTATGAAGCTCACTGTGGTCTTGTAGACCTTAAGTGCTGGATATTTTTAGCCTTTCCCAGGTTTGTGCCTGAACACAGTCCTGTCTCTTATCTCTGTAGGCAATTCCTTTAACCTTATGGGTTGATTTTTACTGTCATTGTCAACTGTGGGACCTTGCATAAATGGGTGTGTGCCTTTCCTAATCAATTGAATTTACCCGATGTGGACTCCAAACCAGGCACAGAAACATCTCAATTTTTATGTTTTTTATCTTTAATAAATTTGCAAAAAAAATCTAAAATTCTATTTTTGCTTTGTGATTCTGGGGTGTTGAGTGGTGCATGATGTTGGGAAAAAACAATTTAAACAATTTTAGTATAAATATGCTATATTATAAGAGAATTTTCTGAAAGAACTCTATGTGGTCTCTAAATAAGAGATGGAGCTAGCCTGCTTTACCCTTAGCTCTCTTTTCTAGTTTTATCTTGTCCCTCTCTTTACCTTAATTATCCTGGGGTCTCATGTATAAATGGTGCATATGCACAAAAATGTTGAGTACGCCCATTTCCTCGTCCACTTTGAAGTGTATAAAAACTAAACTTGGCGTAAAGCCATGCACATTTTCACAGTAGCCCCCTACCCTGCGTATGCACATTTTTGCTCAGTTTTACCAACTGCCGGCATAGGCATCAAAGCAGTGCTACCGCTTCTGTGTTATTTACTTTTCATATTGGCATCAATGACATGAGATTTATCACATACACCAAAATTAATTGCATATCGTTTACTAATTTAATTCATTTGGTTGTAATCATTCTCTAACAATAAAATGGTGCATGGAATGGCCAAATTGTTCTAAATACCATAGCTGCTTTAGCATTTTTAGAAGACATCACAAATGGAAGAATTAGAAGAAAGTGTGTATTTATAGATGATAATGACTGGCTTCTAAATAGATTTCAATTTCCAAGAGCTATCTTCTTGGAGCTGTGTGCTGAACTGGCACTGACTTTACAAAGGCAGACTTTAAGGAATTGTTCTCTACCTGATCCTTTGTAAGTTCTGTCCACACTCTGGTTTTTAACCACAGGAGCTTTTCAACATGAACTTGCTGACCGATCAGGTATTACACAAACATCATCGACTTGAGCCATACCAGCTGTATAAGTTGGTATTATCCACTTGTCATCCAAATATATAAGATTTCCTTACACTGTGGTTGAACTGTGAAACATCAAAGCGCAATTCACAGCAATGTCCGGTTTTCCAAACGTAATCGGAGTGATCAACTGCATGCATATTGCTATTGCAACGGTGCTGGACAAGTTATGTCAGCCAGGGAGGAATCACCAAAAGAATGAGCTGGTATTAAATCATATATATCTGGAGAGCCCATAAAAACAGCAATTCCGTACAGTCACAGGTGCTTTTTCCAACTAGTGTGGCAAAAGGCAAGCAGTTCTTTTAAAGATAGCATCTCACCTCAAATAGCCATCTAAAGAGAAGAGAATCGATCCATTGTGTGACTCAGCGCCAATGCTACACTATAAAGGCACCTTCAGAGAATGTATTTGTTTTTGTAAATAGAATGCATTTCTGCTCTATTAATGTGTTGCTCTATAGTCCTCGGAAACCATGTCGCATTGTGGAAATATAAAGCGTCCTGCATAATGTGCCAAACAATTGTGGCTTGTCTGTACCTGAAGAGATGTGGTATGATGAACCTGACCCTGACCCACCAAATGATCAGCCAAGTCGGACAGCGTTACAACTTCACTTGAATTTAATTAGCAGAATGTAAAAACAGGATATCAGATGCAGCATTTATTCTTTAACCAGTTAATTTAAATTGTGGTCAGTATTACATAGTATAGCCCGTTATATTCCTTAGTTCATTGGCCACATCTCTTACAGCATCCACTATTGCATTTTGTGACTCCAGAACAGCATCAATCAGTGCACAGCCAGATGGTTGCCCAGCGATTTCAGAGGTCTGTGCAGCCAGCATCTGAAGATGTGCTGGGCACAGCAGTGCTATCACCGCATGGAGTCACGTCAAACGGACAGTGTGGCTGCAACTCGCTTTTTCATGTCGACTTTGACATCTGACCACTACATTTTTTATTTTTGGAACTGTGCGACTTTCTGAACTTGAACTTTCGAGTGTCTCCACCACACTGTATCACTCAATAAGCTTCCTTTTCATGCTTATACCACTGCTTAAGCCAGAAAATAGTACGTTTTTCCTTACCTCATCTTCACATTTGCGGAAATTCTTAATTTTTCCACTTGATTTTGCCATTGTCTTTTAACAAAACACTGAACGGAAGGTGAAATGCAAAATTGTGGGAGGAGTGGGAAGGGGGGGTTGTAGGCGTGTGCATTAAATTTCATGTGGCCCTGTCCAGCTCTCCTTGTGTAACGGCCTGTCTCTTGGTTTCTCCTCCGTGCTTGCGAGACCGTGCTGGGAGACACAGCAAAGCTTCTTGTAACGGCATGTGTAGATGTGCCATCCTGGAGGAGCTGGACTACATGTGCAACCTGAATTGGCCACAGCTACTACCTCGTGCTACCAGTAGTAACATGGACGCTAGCAAAATGCAAAACTAAGGAAGAATCAGTCAGGAAGGATAAGGAGAGAGCACTTGTCTGTGGCCAACATTCTCTTTTTTTTGCTGTTGTCTTGCTGTTGCCTCTCCAGTGCACCTGTTGTCACTTTCATTTGCACCAAAGCAGGTGAAGTTGGTTCATAATCACTTGTGCTTTTTAAATGTACAGACTGATATTCCTGAAGTTTATTTGACTTGGTGTTAGACTGTGATGATTAACTGTTACCTTAATTTTTTGAACAGTGTAGTACTATCCACTGTAATAGAATCATTTTAAAATATTACACTATCTCTTGCCCTGCATGTACTTTCAAAGCCTTTCCTCTGTATTTGCATGTCTCTGAACATCTCTTCACTGGCTCTCCCTCTCTCGAGCACATTCCTGTAAAGCCTGCCTCTCAGACGTTATCATTGTTTTTGAGGTGCCAGTTTTATAATTTCCGTCTTTATAAGGTGACTCTCTCAATGTGTCACCAAAGCCAAACTGACCAATCAGATTGCTCTGGACACACAGACCTTAGTGTTTTAGGGTTTTTAAACAGTGTATTTTAAATGCATGTTTTGGATTTTTTTTCATTTTGGATTAATTGCAATGTTCACTTAAAGCTAATCTTATCTGTGTTTGAAAATAAAAGCCACTAATTTATTTTCATGTGTCATACATAAAATGCAGAGGTTTATATTGAGAAAAGGGAATTCTGAAATCATAAATTGAAATGGCACTCCAAAAAGTGATTTATTGGTAGAGTTCTCAAAATATGTTTTCTTACCTATGCAAATAGTTAAAATTATAGATAAACTAAAGGAAAGATAGAAAGATATATAGATATAGTTATTTAGCATATCTATAACAAAAAATAGGGTGGCACGGTGGCGCAGTGGGTAGCGCTGCTGCCTCGCAGTTAGGAGACCCGGGTTTGCGTCCTAGGTCCTCCCTGCGTGGAGTTTGCATATTCTCCCCATGTCAGCGTGGGTTTCCTCCGGGCGCTCCATTTTCCTCTCACAGTCCAAAGACATGCAGGTTAGGTGGATTGGCGATTCCAAATTGTCCCTAGTGTGTGCTTGGTGTGTGTGTGTGTGCCCTGCGGTGGGCTGATGCCCTGCCCGGGGTTTGTTTCCTGCCTTGTGTTGGCTGGGATTGGCTCCAGAAGACCTCTGTGACCCTGTAGTTAGGATATATTGGGTTGAATAATGGATGGATGGATGGATAACAAAAAATATTTCTGACAGTAAGTATTAACATAAGACTATAGCTACACAGTTTAGAAACTAACAGAGTGTAGAAACATAATACAACATTAAAAGTGTCCAGGCAATTTAGTGAACAGACTGTTCTTCTCTTGTAAGTACATTTTTTTGCAATTGCATGCAGTTGCAGTTGTAAATGTTCTACTATCTTTATTACAAAGTGATTGAAAGGTCACATAACCAATTAAAGCATGTATTGATGAATGTTATTTAATATTTTCATTCATAACAACATATATCAGTTTGGGATTGGATGTAAGACAAGTAATGGGAATGAACAGGGCAAATCTGAGTGGACTTGACCTTGGCAATGGAAGCTGACTCTTGGGATGTGAAAACTTGCTTCACTGGCAGGGAAAGAGATGGAACCGATGCAGGAGGTTGAAACATATCTGCTAGATATAGTAAGAGTCCGCCCCACACACACACACACACACCCCATAAATTCTTGATTTAGGCTCTTCTACTGAGGTGGTCTCTCTCTCACTATCAAATTACCATGTTGGAGAGACCCACACTGTTTTTGTGAGGGTAAAGCTAAATGGCTTGTTACTCTTGGAGGTCACCTCAATATGACTAAGTTAAAGAGAGGAAAACTTTTATTAACCACATTCATGTAACATTTATTTGTGAGAGCTTATAGCTGAAAGGCGTTTTTTTCTCCAGTTTTGAGAATAGAGAAGTGTTTTGTGTTTTTTTTTCTTTTTTATACTAATGTATTTATTTTTTCAACATAGTTTTGTCTTTATGGACAGTCCTGGTTGAACTGACTTTAAATTATTTCATTTGTAAATCTTTTTATGGACATATGACCAAAAGGACTGTCCCCAATTTGACCTTTGTAGGTTGTGTTTGCTCCCTGGTGCATTTGTGGTCCATGCTCAGCATGACTAGTGTAATACTATTCAGTCTCTTTCTTGAATGGAAAGTAGAACAGACACTGAGTAATCTACAGTTCTCACTCAGGCTTGCAAAAGTTTTGGGCTTGTTTTAAGAAGGTAGAATTAACTGTAACAGTACCTTTTAATTTGAATGTAAGAACAGTGTAGATGAGAACAGGTCATTCAGCCCAACAAAGCTCGCCAGTCCTATCCACTTAATTCTTCTAAAATAACATCAAGTCTAGTTTTGAAAGTCCCTAAAGCCCTACTATCCACCACTCTACTTGGTAACTTATTCCATGTGTTTATGGTTTTCTTGTGTGAGAAAAACAAGTTTTCAACTGTGGCCCTGTGTTCTCTATAAATTAATTTTAAAGTAACAATCTCAATCTCCTGTAGTAATTACCTTCATAGTTCTAAACATTTCAATCATGTCTCCTCTTAATTTTCTTTTGCATGAACTGAAAAAGTTCTTAATCTTTCCTCATATTCATCCCCCATATCCCTTCTCTGCACTTTTTCTAGCGCTGCTATGTCCTGTACACAGTACTCCAAATGAGGCTTTACCAGTGTGTTATAAACTTTCAGCATAATCTCCTTGGGCTCCAACTGTACACACTCTACTTATTGTACTTTGTTTGTTAGATTGAAGGCAGGGAACAGTATAATTAGACTGGTAAAGGTGAAAGTTTACCAAATGTGTAACATTAATCAAGTGAGTACACTACTCAACCTCCCAAAGACTGAAAACTAAGCATTCCATCCTGGCTTTAGAACAGTGGCCCAACTCTGTGTACTTCATTATTGTAAATTTAAACAGTTGTTTTATTTGCCATTTGTTTCCTGTTTTTGCAGAACAGAGGTGTTCTTATTCTTGACACTAGACTTAATATGAAGTCTGACTCCTCCAAGCTTGAGTCTTGTTTCATTAATTGAACAGGATGTAAATGTATAGCTGGGATTTGGCGACTGTGAAGCTTGGACGCTGACAGCTTGCGCCTCTTTGTTAAGATGATGTTCTTTTTACTCCTTGTTACTGTGATCTTTTGCTGGCCTTCAAATGGTCAGGCCCAAGTTCTGATATGGTCTGGATGAGTTTAGAAACTCCAAGTTTAAAGTAGTGTCTTTTTATAGAAAAGAGTGACAGGGTTTCTGCACACAAGGGAGCAATAGCTTATCCAAGTCTGGGAACTTAAAACTTTTTTGTAGGTGATTGTAGAATTTAGCTGTGGAGTGCTGATACAGCCTCAGTTCTACTAGTGTTATACCAGCCAAAATTGGTAAAACTAACATTTTTAGGTCAATCTATATTCTAAAACTTGCCTATAGTTGGAAGTTGTTGATACTAAGTGAAAGATGAAATCAGTGGAATAAGTTTCAGTGGTTTGCTAGAATAACCCTGCATTGCTGGAAATTGGTTCATAATGTCTCGAAAGACTTTAAAGCAGGGCCTCTGGTGCTCGTAATCTGAAGGAGCCATTTAAAGTGGCCAGGACATCTAATGAATATGACCATCAAACATCTCATGCAGTACAGTAGGTGTACTGAGCATTGGCCATTGGGAGGATAACTCGGTTGTGGCCTCAGACTACTTTACTTACTTTGGATGGCTTAGGAAAATCTGTGAATTTCCTACAAGAAAGTGCAAACTTGTTTGGAGAAAGAGAACTTATGTCTGTTTCAGCTTTTTAGCTCAGCAGACCTAACCTACAGAAATTTGCAATAGCAAAGCACATCATTTTGAGCTCCATCTGTACCATTTGCTCAGTTGTCTTTCAAATGGTAAAATGAAAGATCTTTTTATGCTATTTTTCATTTTTGAACACTACCTTTTACCTTACACTGCCAAATTAAATTTAAGAATTCTTTTTCTCATTTTTTATATTAAGCATTCTAAAACAATATCACAGATTAACAGAAAGTATAAAGTAATGAACTGCTTCATTTTATTTGAAATGGTAAATCTTTCTAGTGGGGTGCATAAATTGTGCCAGAGTTTCAAGACCACTAAAGTTGTCAGATATTTCACTTTTTAAACACATTTGTTGTTTTCTGATTTTAGCGTCAGCCATTTATTTGTTTAAGCCTATTTAATTTTTCAATTACGTGATTTTTCAGACAGCTTATGTTATCTGGTGTATGTGTGCTTAGGAATGCAAAGAGGTATAATAGTTGTGTACTAAGGCTATCTGTGGCAATCTGAAATTCAAATCATTGTATTATTATGGTGTAGACTGAAGAAATAAAAAGTCTTTTTAGATTTTGCATGACTTTACAGATTGTTTATGGTCCACATATTATTTGGGGATCATTTCTGATTTTTTTAGAGAAAGCAGAGTCCAGTGTGATGAATATCAATCAGGGTCTGTGAGATTTAGTGAAAAATGTTTTTTTGGATTCAAGCATAGTGCCCACTTGTGTTTCTGAATTAATGAGCAAAGGAAATTGGTTCTCTGACATCAGTTATCAGCATCCACACTGTAAGATCTTTGCACTGTCATTGTTATCCTTATTTTTTAATAGGGGTGCATTTTTATGGCAATCTGGTATATGTACGTACATTGATGGTACATTAACTGTAGAGACTTGTATATTTAAATAAAAATATTGAATGCTCCCGTCATTGGTATTGATATTGTACATAGAATGTAAGGACTGGGTGCAGTTTATTTTTATTTCATGTTTTTCAAATGGCAAGCCAGCCTATGACTTAAGTGCAGGGCAGCTAATCAGTTAAAGGAATCAACAGGGAGTGAGGATGGAGAGAAGAGTAGGGGGGACGCCATGCTGTCTCCAGATTCAGAGGCCCTCCTCAAAAGCAGAGACACAGGAAGAAGCCGCTATAAATCACAGGAGATTAGAGAGCCCACTCTGCACTGGCTCGGCAGGACTGTGCTGCTTAATGTCAGAGTCTCACGTATTGCTATAACAGTCTCTTGCTCTCTTTCTCCTCCTTTTATTAAATCTTCTTTGAAATAAAAAGAAATGATGATCTTTCCAGCAACGGAGAGAGGTTCTGAAAGGATTTACAAAGTATCTGTTATGTTGCATTACAGAGACTAACGATCACTTGGGGAGATGGGCCACTTGGAAAAAAAGCTGTTGGAATTCAAGCTTGCTGAACATTCTGGAGAACTGAGAATGTTCACCTTGTCTGCTGGATGGTGATTTTCTTTTTACTGGTGTACTGAACCCAAAAAAAACATCTTTGACTTGTCAAAGGCTTCTGATTAATAGTAATTTTATTGTCTTTGATATCATTATTAGTGTTTTAGTTGTGCCTTCTTAGAAACATTGAACAGGTGCATCAGTTGCTTTATGACTTTTATTTCAATTTCCCATATACAGTAAATAGGTTTCATGGTGATCCATGTTCACCTTGTGGCTGTATGTCCCATTGTCCCTTACGATTTGTCTGTATTTGAACAAAAAAAGAGTTGGGTGTCGGTATTTTTAAGTTTTACAAAGCACAACAAATGTATTTTATTCTGTAAACCTTTAAAGGATTCTGTGAGAATTATATGGCTTTGAGACACTGTCTCACAGTGCCAGGGACCAGGGTGCCCTTTCTCTCTAGTGCCTTTTGCATCAGTGATCGTATATTGCATTTGGCATGAGTGTTATAGAGCAGTTTGTATGTATTTACCATCAAAGGATGAACTGATTAAGTGACAATCCATGTGTTACGCAGTGTTCTAGAGTTGTGAATTTACTTGGTGACCTTGTTGTTTCAATTACATGTCTTTAGGGACTTCACCACTCTGTGTTCCTGTTGCCCAATTGCTGTCATCTGTTCTTAAAGTTGTTAAAATCAGTCTTTTTACTATATGGTCCCTTCAATAGGATAATACACGTGATTTTCTAAGATGAACAGTATATATAATTTAAAATACAAGTGTTGGTATTTTGGAGAGAAAGAAATGCATCTACAGTGGATATCAAAATTAACAAACCTAAAATTTGAAATTTCAGCTTTTCTTTGTGTAATTGCTAAATCAAGACCCATTTCAGACCTTTCTCACCTATACTAACATTTTTTAACTAAGAATTTATAAGCAAAAAACAAATGGATTGTTGTAGAAAAAATATAAAAATAAAACAATTTAAATGTCTTTGTTACATAAGTATTCACACCCCTGAACTAATACTTGGTCAATGCATCTTAATGCTTTGATTGTACATTTGTCTGGATTGTTGCCTATGAATTTAGCACACCTAAAGTTTGCACTCATGTCTTACTCTTTCTTGTGTAAGTTTTCAACTCTGTCGAGCTCTGATGCAATCTCTTGTGCTCAGCCCTCTTTAGGGTTGAAGTCTGGGCTCTAATTTGGATGTTTCTGTAATTTTCTTTTTTTGAAAATATTATTAGTTGAGTTGACTGTGTGCTTTGGAATTATTGTTGTACAGAAATTCTTCATTAATTTTAGCTTTCATGCAGAGGGCAGTAGGTTTTATGTCAAAATAGCTAGATGTTTAGAACAATTCATTTTCCTCTTTATCATGACTAGAGCCCCCTTCTCTGTATGATATTGCCACCACCTTTGAGTAATGAGGTTTGTTGGCATTGTGGCAAACTTACCTTCTGAAATAAAGGGAAAGCATTGGTTTCATCAGATTATGAAGCATTTCCCAAAAGGTTTGGGTGATTGAATGCGTCACATTCATACCCTACATTAGAAAAAGATATATACACTTTGTAATGAATGACTTTGTATAACAATTATCAATGTATTTTTCTCTCAGATATTGTAGGCTATAAATATTATAGGTGAAACAAGTTCTCTTATTACAGGTTTTTATTTCATTCTTTACATCAACAAAAAACTGAAATTTCAATAGCGATTTGTAGACTTTTCAGGTATGCTCTATGTATGCGACGCCATGTAATTCCACAAGCACAGGAAAAGCTGTTTAACCGTTAACTGCTCACACCATTTCTCAGCTTGCACTGTGTACTTTATGCACTAGTATTAAACTGGCTGTTTATATGTATGTTGTCAGCTTGTAATGTAAAATATTGCAATAATTTTAAATCGTACATGTTTTTAATGTCATTTAATACCATAATACTGTATAGGATGACATAGTCTTGGACTATTGGAAACCTGATCCACTTCTCCAGTGCTCATTCATCACTGGTCACACTTTCATCCACTGCAGGATTTCCACACGTATCACATTTCACTTCAGTTGTTGAATGTTCTTTGCAGACAAAGTTATTGCAAGGAGAGCATATCATTGTTGTCATACATATGTAAGTAGCCACATGGTGTACCAAATGCACCATGTAGAACTTGTGAATGTGTATTTACTCATAAAACCAGCTTGGGGCACACCGGAGGGAAACCATTGCAGCACTGCACTTGTAGTGAATCAAGCTAGGGATAGATGGCGGATGCTGACGGTAGGTTCAAGTAAAAGAATGTTGGGCAAAAATAACTGAGATTGGTGTACAAAATACATCAGTGTTAGTAGATAAAGGTTAAGAAAATAAAATTCAAATTAACCCATGTTTACAGTCACTAGCTTCGGCCTTGTCACACCTATTATCCTGCCTTTTTTGCTGTTCCCTTAAACCGGCATCATTTAAATCTGTTTTTGAATCTGTTTGAGTTTACTAGCAGTATTATTTAAGTGGCTTCTTAGCACCCAGTCAACTCACTATTATAGGCAAATATGTCAAATATTTTTTTCTCTTAATTTCATTGACTTTCCCTTGCATTCTGGTCCTTATGTCTTTGTGCCTTTATTAAGTATTTTTGCTTTGTCTTTTGTTTACGCTATGTGCTTCTGCAATCGATACTCTCCCACTTACTCATCTTTTTGGCCATTCACTTCTCCATTTGTTATTGTCTATGTGCTATAATTTTCTTGTCTATGAGTATGCCTAACTTGTCTAACTATATCTTATCATTTTCAAGTAATCTGTCCTACAATATTAAATCTATTTTCACAAAATGTTGCCAGCCACATTTGTTGGTCTAATTTTGGCTAAGTATGTAAATGGCATTGCATCCAATTTTAAGTTTATCACAGATGCATAAAAGGATGTAGAAATATGGTGTGATTTTTGGTTATATGTAACACAGTACATTTTTCTTTAAAAAAAATATACCCCTTATTAATTTTTAAAAACATCTTTAAAAAATCACATTTGTGGGGTTCGTTTTCTAATCCTTCACCTTTATGTAAAAAACAAGAACCAGATTTATGCTGGTTTTAAATTGATCACAAGTTTACCAGGTATGACATATTAGAGAAAAATGCGGCTTGTTTGTCATAAGTGCTAACAAAATTATAAAGAACTCAGCAACTGACTTTGTTTAAATTGTGAACCCAACTTAGATGCCCTTGAAAAGAAATGTATGATTTTATGTACAGCCCATGTAGTCTTGAATATAATCTCCAAGCAGCAAATGTCTTCTTAGTAGGACATTCATTTTTATATAATTAGTTTCTTATTTTAGTTGAACTGCATTAAAAAAATAGTTAATGAGGAGTCAGCTTCGTAAAATACTGAACAAGATATAAAGTTAGACATCAAATTTCAACAACTTAGTGACATTTACAGTAGCATATTAAAAGAACTTAGCTTTTTACTTCTGATCATTCAGTTAGTCAGATAACTGGGAACCTATCTTTCACTGCGCACAAGGGAGTGGCTGTTTTGCTATGGTACATGTGTATTTCTCAGGATACCCTAGTAAATGGATGGCTACAGCACGTTTGCATACCTCATCTCACACAGGAAGTGTGGTAGAAATAGTGCTTACATGGCATTACTGTGCTGCCTCTGTGCCTCTTATTACTTTACATTAATAGTCGGTGATAACTGTGGTGCCTCATTGTCTCTCAGTTCACCCAGAGTATGTCATAAATGTACTGACTCTTTATCTTTCACTGTATTCAGGGTGGTAAAACTGTTGAACTGCATCTGTGCTTCCCATTACCTAGAAAGTGTGATGTCTAACATGTTTCCCTATCTTTCAGAACACCCAGATAATGAGATGGGCATGGCTGTCTTTCTCTCCTAATAAATACAGTAAATTGCTGTGAATAGTTTGTCAAAGCTGCATTAGCTGACCTTTTCAGTGGCTTGTTAGCAAATTTAAAGCCATAAAAGAGAAAAAATATATTGGTTTATAAAAGAATCTGAAAATATAAAATTCAAGCTACTACAGCTAGCAAATATGAAAAGCCTGCACAAGTTGATCATTTACATCTCTTACTCATCTGGCTCATTCGTTAAAAGTTTCTCACCAGGAGCAGTAAATTCCCAAATTGTATTTTTACATTGATAGATGGGAACAATGAAGTACAATTTTGGCAGCGTGGGAACACACTGTTTTCAGATGAGAAAGAGAGAAGCTAATTTTACTGATGCTATAGTTTGTTAATCCAAGTGTTTTTCAACAGGAACAGTTTGGCGAGTGACTTACTTAAGGTTTTCAAACCACTTGCAGGTTCATTTGCATATATTCTCAAAGTAATGCAGACCAATGTAAATTCTGATCAGTACTTTGTTCAAGATTAGCTGCTTTCATGTTGTTGTTTTTATTACTTTCTTTTTTGTTTTTTTAAACTCAGTTATTTTAAACACAGCTTTTATTCCTGATTGCATGTAACAAAAAAGTTTTATTTGTATAGACTCTTAGTGCTTGAATTTCTGCCGCATGTATAAATTCTTGTGATCTGTACTTACTGAAGTAACTGAACTGTGCACTGCATGATGTGTAAGTTACTTTGGGTGAAAGCAATAGCCAAAAAATTTAAACAGAATGATGGGGTGCCAGCATAACGAAGAACAAAAATCTTAAACCCCTCCCCTGGCTTTACTCTGGGGACAGTCCTCAGAATCACTTCCGGAGTCTGGAATGCTCTCCTTTGACCTACTCCCAGAGTTTACTCCAGTGGTACTAGGTATCCTTCCTTAACTTTGCCATTATTTCACATTAACTCTTTGGGCGCAAAGCCCGAAAAATGGCAGCCTGGACATATCTTGGTAGTTTTTAAATGTAACTTAGTGACATTTATACTATCATCAAGTGTTTTACACTCTCAGATTCAGCACAAATTCAGCTTTTCAGCTATGCTTCATAGAGTAAAAACATTGGTGAAAAATGAAAAACAAAAAATCAAAAACAGAAATAAATGTTTAAATTGTAATTGATGAAACACCCAGAACACAGACAACCGAATGATTTGAATAAAGCAGTGAAAGCTATACGTAAAAAAATACAAGTGTCTGGTGTATTATGTAAAGTTCTCAGCCCAGTTTGGAGAATGTTCCCAACAAATAGAAGGTATCGATAGTGTATCAACTCAAGCAGAATAAAAGCAAATGAAATAATGTGGTATTTTTAACAAAAAGACATCAATACTTTGGCTCCAAATGCAAAACAAAATGACAACAGCCTGGTGTCTTCTTAGAAAAAAATGCACCATGGATGCATGCAATTTCAGTACTAAAGCATAATACAGTGAGTGAGTGAAAAAAAGAAAATGCACAATCAACTTACATAAAGTTGCCGTTCTCATGTCTTGGCATTTCAAGGTAATACTCTGTGCTCAGATTGACTACAGCAATTTGTGAATTAACTTCAAAATTTGCTGCCAATATTTGGAATACGTCCCCTGATTTTCTGAAAAACTCCTCTTATTGGCAGAAATTACTAATTACTGCTGGTCAAAATATATATATATATATATATATATATATATATATATATATATATATATATATATATATATATATGGATGTGTCTCAGTCTCTGATGTAATGGCAAAATGTCACAAAAGCAGGGTGTTAGCTAGTAGTGCACGTGTTACATTCCAAAAAAGATGGACATTTTCTTGATAGAACTTTGTCACTAAGCTCAACAACCATTACTTGCTGCTTCTCTTTTCATGTCTGGCCAGATATGGAATTGTAGTTGAATATGGCTTGAGCTTTAACTCTTGTATCTTGGCTACAGTTGAAACCTCAGTGTATCATCTGTGTAATATTTACATTTGCTTATTTAAATGCTGGTTTTATCCAAATCATTATAAAAACACAGGTAAAGTTCAGTTGTTTACCTTTTTCTACATTTGGAGTGTTGGCAAGTTACATGACTTGCTCAGAGGCAAACAGTGTCTTGCTGGTGAGAATTTAACCAGCAACCTTAGGTGTTTTACAGTCCAGTTCCTCTGGCACTAAGCCATACAGCCGCTACAAAAAGATCTTACCTTTCCTATGCAAAAAAACTGTATAATTTAGAAACTATTTGATTTGTGATTTATCTTTGCCTCTATTTAATGCCTATTCTGTAAAAAACGAGGGGGCTTGCCCCCTGCTCGCTTTGCTCGCCAAACACCCCCACCCCTGGCCTGCGCTATGCGCCAGCCACTTCGCATCTCTACCGCTCGCATTATGAAGAGGGGGACTGAACGCACCCCAAGGAGATGCGGTCGCTCCTCTGAAACCCCCTCCTAAACGGTGATACATTGGGAAACAAATACAATTTTTTTTTTTTACCTCCTCTTTGCACAATCTGCTGCTGGCTTGCTGCTGCTGCCATGCCACATGATCTGCATCTCGTGTGGTGCACTTCTGACACATCACCTATGTCCATATATTCAATGTCTTTTCGCTTTTACCTTTTCATCAATATCGCATTGAATTTTGATTCCGTGTTTGGAATTACGTTGTCACAACACAATGTATAACTACTGTAAAAGGCGCTATATAGCACCCGACCCGGCACAGACTTACACAGAGGCACGTGTAAAACAAATAAGCTTTTTATTTTTCTCTTCAGCCGTGGGGCACGTCTTCCCCGTTTCCCACAGGCCCAGCGCAGTCCCAAAAGCACAAAACACAGACTTTAAACAACCCTTCCTGGCACCACCACTCCTCCCAGGCAACCTCGTCCTCTTCCTCCCGATTGTGGCCTCGAATGAAGGGAGGCTGGCCCGTTTTATAGCCCACCCGGAAGTGTTCCAGGTACTTGACCAGCTGGCCCTGATTGCACCTCTGGGTGGGTCTGATAACTCGTCCAACCAGGTTGTTAGCTCTCGGCAGCACCCCCTAGCGGCCACCCCATCTCCCAACCTGGCTGTGGAGGACTCCATGTCCCATGGAGCCATGTGGGAGACTGGGAAACGAATAACGGCCGGGGAGGCTGCCACCAGGCATCCCAGGGGAGATATTGAGCTGTCCAAGGTGGCTCCCCCGGAACATATGCAGCAGGGGCGTCCCGAGCGGGCATGGGACCCGGCTGTCCGTCACACTGCTCATGAGTGAATATTGTTTCTTTCTCTCTACAAGAAATGTGTCTGACAATAGCATTCACACAAATGAGAAATGATTTCTCTCATGGGATTTCACTTTCACCAAACAACAAATCTTTTAATTCTCGTGGATACACCTCTTTATTGGGAAGAAACACTACTTTTTTTCCCTGATGGCAACACAAATTAGACGATCTACAAGTCTTTGACTTAAAGTTTAAATTCTAACAATATATTCACTTTTCGCTGTTCCGTTATTTCACTGAGTAATAATTTCCATTTGTTAGCGCTAATGCGATCTTTACTATACTTTTTTGAGACTTTCGAATTTTCGTTCTTCCATTCTCTCTAACCTGCTCTGCATGTGTACCGTGCCAATGTTTTTGAATTCTTTACGACATTCTACTTTGTCATCTACTCTTTGTTTTATTTCAACCCATCACTTTTTCCACATTTTATGTTACAGCCTTATTCCAAAATAGATTAAATTCATTTTTTTCCTCAGTATTCTACACACAACACCCCAAAATGACAACGTGAAAAAAGTTTACTTGATTTTTTTTGCAAATTTATTAAAAATAAAAAAACTGAGAAATGACATGTACATAAGTATTCACAGCCTTTGCTCAATACTTTGTCGATGCATCTTTGCCAGCAATTACAGCCTCATGTCTTTTTGAATATAATGCCACAAGCTTGGCACATCTATCTTTGGCCAGTTTCGCCCATTCCTCTTTGCAGCACCTCTCAAGCTCCATCAGGTTGGATGGGAAGCGTTGGTGCACAGCCATTTTAAGATCTCTCCAGAGATGTTCAATCGGATTCAAATCTGGGCTCTGGCTGGGCCACTCAGGGACATTCACAGAGTCGTCCTGAAGCCACTCCTTTGATATCTTGGCTGTGTGCTTATCGTCGTTGTCCTGCTGAAAGATGAACTGTCGCCCCAGTCTGAAGTCAAGAGCGCTTTGGAGCAGGTTTTCATCCAGGATGTCTCTGTACATTGCTGCAGTCATCTTTCCCTTTACCCGGTCTAGTCTCCCAGTTCCTGCCGCTGAAAAACATCCACACAGCATGATGCTGCCCCCACCATGCTTCACTGTAGGGATGGTATTGGCCTGGTGATGAGCGGTGCCTGGTTTCCTCCAAACGTGACGCCTGGCATTCACACCAAAGAGTTCAATCTTTGTCTCATCAGACCAGAGAATTTTGTTTCTCATGGTTTGAGAGTCCTTCAGGTGCCTTTTGGCAAACTCCAGGCGGGCTGTCATGTGCCTTTTACTAAGGAGTGGCTTCTGTCTGGCCACTCTACCATACAGGCCTGATTGGTGGATTGCTACAGAGATGGTTGTCCTTCTGGAAGGTTCTCTTCTCTCCACAGAGGGCCTCTGGAGCTCTGACAGAGTGACCAGCGGGGTCTTGGTCACCACCCTGACTAAGGCCCTTCCCCCCCGATCGCTCAGTTTGGATGGCCGGCCAGCTCTAGGAAGAGTCCTGGTGGTTTTGAACTTCTTCCTGTTACGGAGGATGGAGGCCACTGTGCTCATTGGGACCTTCAAAGCAGCAGAAATTTTTCTGTAACCTTCCCCAGATTTGTGCCTCGAGACAATCCTGTCTCAGAGGTCTACAGACAATTCCTTTGACTTTATGCTTGGTTTGTGCTCTGACATGAACTGTCAACTGTGGGACTTTATATAGACAGGTGTGTGCCTTTCCAAATCATGTCCAATCCACTAAATTTACCACAGGTGGACTCCAATTAAGCTGCACAAACATCTCAAGGATGATCAGGGGAAACAGGATGTACCTGAGCTCAATTTTGAGCTTCATGGCAAAGGCTGTGAATACTTATGTACATGTGATTTCTCAATTTTTTTATTTTTAATAAATTTGCAAAAATCTCAAGTAAACTTTTTTCACGTTGTCATTATGGGGTGTTGTGTGTAGAATTCTGAATAAAAAAATGAATTTAATCCATTTTGGAATAAGGCTGTAACATAACAAAATGTGGAAAAAGTGATGCCCTGTGAAAATTTTCCGGATGCACTGTATGACAGTGCATGTATTTTCAAATAATTCTATACTCAATTGCCTACTCTAAACACAGTATATGGCATTTAGCCAGCTAGGGTAAAGCCTTTAACTCCACTTTGGTTTGACATTAGGGAGAAGCTCCAAATAGATCTGTGGCACATAGTGGTGGACAATAATACAGCACAAGTTGCCTGTGCAACTGTAAGTCCAGAAACTAAAATTAGCAAGGCAGAGGCAGAGACTCCTGTGAAAAGTTGACTCAGGCTACAGGTGCGATGGGAGCAGTGTAAAACTGCAGAGAAGCTAGTGGGCTTGGAGGCAAACACAGCAACAGTTTACAGATTATTACAGATAATGACAAGTTAAACAGAAGATGAGGAGAATAAAAGATTAACTGTTTAACATGTATCTTTCTGGAATATGATGGATACTACAGCCTGTGTATCTCAGTAAAATAAGACATCAATGCAGTTAATAATGAGGGGGAGAACTGAAATTACATGTGGTTGGTTGTACGTCTGTGACAAACCACTATCAGTGGACTGGCAAAACATTAAATGAAAGTGCATCGTCAAAGTTAATTTAAAGCCCTGCCTGTTGTCTGTGATGATATTTTGAAGATCATGTCAAAAATAATTAAAAATCGCATCTGGTAAGAATCACTAAATAAGCAGCTCTTTTGAATATTATAAATAAATAAAGGAAGTTTAGCAAATTATGGCCATGTAAGGATGCATTTGTTAGTACGTCTGCCTCAAAGCTCAAGAGTTCTAAGACCGAAACCCTGTTCCCTCCATGTCTGTGTGGGTTGTCACTATATTCTTTGTATTTTCTCCCCTATCCCAAAAGCATGTGTTATGTTCATTTTTGACTCTTAATGTAGTTACTGTAGATATGACTGAGTGCAAGCTTGACTGCCTGTTTTGGGCTTTCAATGAAAAAAGCACATTGATGTCCCTACACCTAATGAATAATGACTTTATTAATTTTCCAGGTTGTCTATTTGTTTTTTCATTTCAAATTCTAAACTCAGCACATTCAGTTCAAGACCATCACATCGGTGTGACAGAAGGTGCAGGCTTCTTCTTCTAATCTTGTAATCTTTAACATCTTAAATGAAACAAACCATAAGTAATGAAATTATTAGGTGTAGTAATTAATTA
This sequence comes from Polypterus senegalus, assembly GCF_016835505.1. NCBI lineage: Eukaryota > Metazoa > Chordata > Cladistia > Polypteriformes > Polypteridae > Polypterus > Polypterus senegalus. The sequence continues at coordinate 108,659,433 of NC_053159.1, read as the reverse complement.
TTCTTTAAATTTAGTCCAAATGTTTCATATTTTTATTTTTTATAGATTTGCCTTTAAATGGTTAAGCTTTGTTGAGTAAAATTAATGTAATAATTGAGAGATTAAATGTAATAAAAAAACATTAACTGAAAAGCTTGAGAAATAAATGTAATTAAATAAACACAGTTACTGTTATTATATATGAGATGTTACCTATAATTTTCTGCATTCCATTTGTAATATTACAGGGGTGTATACATTAAGTTTGTATTTAGCTTAAATATCAATATTATTAGAAATAAGCCAAGTAATACTTTTTGTTGATAAAAAACCTAAACCCAAATATTTCTCAAGTAAATTTGATTTAAATAAGGAGAAAGCTTGACTTTTAAACAGCTTTTTTCATGACACTTGTGAAAGGTTTCTGTGCCTGATAAGATTTAAATAATATGGGAACTCTCAGTGACCCTAGCTGCAGAACAAAAAAGGCAAAGGTCTAGCTTGCAGTTTTGTATATAAAATGAACAGATTACAGTTGATAAAATAGGGTAGATCTTTTGGTAGTCTGTATGAAATCTAGCAAACAGGTGAATGGTAAGTTTAACAGGCTAAATAGCTGGATTCCAAACCAATACATGGCCTCTAGAATAACTGATGGAGGTAATTCTGAAGTTTCAGGCTACAGGCTATAATGATCACTTAATGCAAATGATAAACTTGGTTTCTTTGATTTATTGTTACAATGATTTTCTTTCAAATATTGTTAAAGTGAATATCTTTATAGCCAGTTGATATTCATTTTCCTACTGTGTGAATAATTATGTGTATACTGAGAATGCATAAAAGTATTATAGTCAAGTATGTCATGCCAGACTGTTGCAGTTGCCATTGTGTAAGTGATGAAATTGATAACCAGTTTTCTTTATTTTTACAACACCTTATTTACACAAAACATCAATAGAAGATGTACCTGCTGTTTACTGTATGAATATGTATCATTGCATAAAAATTTTCTCCTGGAAGATGACCATATCAGAGATGCCTTTTTACACTTAAATATTGTAATCGATACTCCATTCTTTTAATATGTTCTTTGGAATAAAGTAGTGTATGTTCAACTACTTAAGCCACTGCATATTTATTTCGTTTCGCTTTTTTTTGTTTGTTTGTTTTACTTTAGCTGTGCTTCTTTCTTCAATTTTAAAACAACACCTTTATAAGAATGGGTGTGAGAGTACTAGTGATTTTTGTTCTGAAATCTTTAAGCAAATTACTGCAGATTATCAATACTTCCATGAAGATCTGCATGATTAGTAGCGCTCTGCAGGGCATGCATTATGATTATACTTTCATGTCCTCATTAACATTAAAAAATTTACAGTATAGTTCCAGAATATTTAAATTGATAAAATAGTCTTTTTGAGGTGGACTTGTGCTGTGTCAATAGTTCAGTCTTATTTATAGATTGGGAAAGACTGTGAGTCCTTACACCTCCTCGTTGAAGATGTCCACCCTAACATCTTAAATTGGAGATTTTTCTCAGACTTAACCACTCTCTTTCTATTCTCTGTGGCAGTCTGTTTTATTGTTTAGCCTCTGTTGCGGTTTTATGGAATAATTAATCAAATTCCAATAGTGTAAGGCAAGAATCATCAAGTCCAGTTTTGAGTTTCTGATATTCCTAAGTGCTGAGGTCAAAAGTACAATACAGGAGAACTTCAGAGCAAAGCCACTGGTCCAGTGGATCAGGTCAGGTGTTATTTGAAGGTATCAAGTGTGAATATTCCAAGGATTATTAAGGGGAACTACCCACTGGAAAGAGATCTGAGACCTAGTAGAGAAATTTTAATTGGCCTGTGAGTGCCTGGAAATTTCACTGGAGGAGTTGGGCTCTTTTGCTTTGAGCAGGAAAGATTGCTCACTTAATAACCACTGTGAATCTACTAGAAAAAGATGGTGGAAAGTAAGAAATATCAAAATATGAAAACTTAAAATTTGTGAAAAAATAGTGTACCTCTACAGAGGCTTTAATTATTTATAATTGCAAAACAAATTGTTAATTCCATAATTAGTATTTACACTTTTGCTGTCATGTATCTAAAGGACTTTCATATAACCAGTTGTTTTAAGCTGAAAACAATTGTCAATTAGAGTTTGCTAGTGTGAAATGTAAAAGTTTCAGTTTAATTTAGCCATTATTGAAGTACATCTAATTGTATGTTAACATCAGGTTAGTAGAAGGTAAAGACAAGGTAGAAGATCCTCTTGCCTGTCCAAACTAAAACTGACCTTTCTTATTACACTATGAAGTTTTAGGATTAGATGTTACTGCCAGCAGCCAGAGTGATGAAAAACATTCACCTTCCATTTGGATAGCGGCACAAAACATCTATCTATATATATAATTCACTAAGGCAAGACAACCATGGAATGCACGCCGGAAGAGGCGTGGATTCACTAAGTTGCCGACAAGTGAGACACCTATGGCGCACGCAGGAAAGAGCCACGCCCACCAACTCCAAGACCATTGGATACGACGACAACTCGCAGGGCCACACCCACCAACTCGAACGCGACGACACAGAAAAAATGGCGTCATTTATATTCGTTTGTCGTAGAGGCCACATGCAGTGCAGGTCAGGTTAATGTCATGTGCATTGACTGTTCATAGAGGCATGTTTCTTGCGGAGGTGACTCGCCATATGCAGCGTGTGAAACGGTTTGCGAGGGGTGTCACATGGGATCCTTAAAACAATCCTTTACAACTGAGGTTGAAGCATAATGAAGTAAGCAGTCTTTATAAACCAACTTTTCGGTTATGATGCATGACCGCGTGCACCATAGCAAACTGTTTTACACGCTACATACAGCTATTCGCTTCCGCTACAAACATGCATCTTCTTAGATGCTCCTGCAGGAACACGGAAGACGTTTTCCTGCCCACCAATGCTCCTTTTTCACCGGCCGGCGTCTACCATCGCTCTCTAGGCATTCACAGTGCCTGCCCATTTGCCTGGACGCAAAAACTCACCGACCACCCAGTTAGTCCCTTTCGTCTGCGGTAAGAGTCCACATGCACGTCTGAGCCACGCGCCGTTTGTTATGCCGCGGGTTCACTATTGTGTTGTATTTTGCTCTCTCCAGAGTTCCATCTTTTCATTCACTTACTGTTGTATTCTCACACCAACCCGTTTTAGACATCCGTGTCTTTCCAGAAGTGTTTAGCATTCAATAAATAATTATGCATGACATTGACCGTGTGTCTACCCAGCGCAGACAGGCATGGGTAAGCCGTTGAACCCCATTCGGGCTGCAAGCCATGGAATTCCCACTAAATGTGACTCATACGCTCCCACTCATTACGTCCCTACCCTTTGTGCACACCCCCCTCCTACCGTGGTCAGGTATCTTGGTGGATTATATATAGAAAAGTAGCCAAAACCGAGGGGTATCCCATGGGGTCCTTAAAACATTCCTTTACAACTGAGGTTAAAACACAATGGAGTAGGCAGTCTTTAAAAAAAAAAGAGGTTTCGGTTACGACGCACGCCTGCGTGCATCATAGCAAACTGTTTTACACGCTACATGCAGCAATTCGCTTCAGCGACAAACATGCGTCTTCTTAGATGCTCCTGCACTTTGTTCACACCCCCCTCCCACCTCGCTACTACCGTGATCTGGTGTCTTGGTGGATTATATATAGAAAGGCAGCCAAAACCGTACAGAGCAATGAAAAGTTCCATCTTTTCATTCTTATTCTGTTGTATCCTCAAACCCTCCCTTTTTAGACAACTGTATCTTTCCAGAAGTGTTCAGCCATCATTAAATAGTTATGCGGCGTTTGTTATGCCGCGGGTTCACTATTGTGTTGTATTTTGCTCTCTCCAGAGTTCCATCTTTTTATTCGCTTACTGTTGTATTCTCACACCAACCCGTTTTAGACAACCGTGTCTTTCCAGAAGTGTTTAGCATTCAGTAAATAGTTATGCATGACATTGAGCGTGTGTCGACCCGGCGTGGGTAAGCCGTTGAACCCCATTCGGGCGGCAAACTAAGTCCCACTAAGTGTGACTCCTACGCTCCTACTGGTTGCGTCCCAACCCTTTGTACACACCCCTCTCCCACCTTGCTAATACCGTGGTCGGGTGTCTTGGTGGATTATACTGTATATAGAAAAGCAGCCAGATCCGCAGAGAGCAGTGAAAAGTCTACGTCACTCACAGGTACATCTGGACTGTGTAAAGACGGCGACTTGATGAGTTGGAGGTGGGCACATAAGCGGGCACTGCATACTGAACGAGAAATCAGCAGACTAGCATGACGAATGGAGCTGAATGGACGTCATTCTCCTTTCCTCCCATTCCACACTCCGCGCTGTGCACCCCCATCCCTCCTTCTAGCAGGAGAAGGCGCGAGGATGGTGCGCCAGTTTTCAGTCACTTCAGACGATTGTGTGTTGGTTCGTTCCGTGCATTGTTACAATGTTGCTTTTCTTGCTGATTTATTACATTACCGATTTTTCAAATGTTAATTTTCTCCCTGTGCTTAAAAATCATTAAAAAACCGTCCTGATTATGCGACATATGGTACGCCGCGGGTTAGCTAGTTTAGTTTAATTCAGTTTATTGTGATCATTCCTTATAGTACAGTGAAAAGTATGTGTTGCAGGCCACCTTTTATTTTATAGTACACTTCATTAAACTTGCCAATCTTATATCTAGAACATGTAGCAAGCAACATATAGTTGACCATGAGAAAAGCTTAGACTTTCTAAGTTAGTGCAAGTCACAGTGGATATTGCAGTTGATTAAAATACAAAGGCATGTCAGTGGGTATCATAGGAATGTGTGGAATCGACACATCTTCTCCTTTAGCATTGCCATTTAAAATTGTGGCTTCTAACGCACCACATTTTTCATGTGGATCTACTGTCTTGAATTTAAAACAAAAACAATTTTAGATTTGTAATCTGTGACTCAGAAAACACCCAGCAAACAATTTTGGTCAAAATTGGTTAATAAAGAAACAGTTTCTGCATTTTTTATGTTTCAAGGGAATCAAATAAGGGGGATATGGTGGGGTGTTAACGATTTCATGGTAGCTTATCTTGTCTGGTTAAAGGGTTTAGAATTGTATAGGGAGCATACAGACATCCTGTTATATATTTATATACTGTATATATATATATATATATATAAAATATGTATATATGTACTGTATAGTACACTTCTATAGTGAAAATACCAAAGCAATTTATAAGTACAGATACAGTTTATGTAAATGTGTATTGATTTATTTTTAATAATAATAATAATAATACCTATTATTTATAGGCTATCTATTCATTATTATTCTTATCTAAATTAAATTTGTTTTTCTTTGCTTGTAATTGTTTCTTTGACATCTTGTAAAGCATTTTGAGCTGTAGCTATCTCATGTGTAGGATAATATACTTTAGAAATAAATGTTGTTGAGGCACGGAAAGGTTGGTCATGGTTTCCACAGTACAACGATGTACATTAGAAATGAGATTTGAATAATCCATCTTTTAGTTTGGAATGTGTTTGTCTAGTCATTGCTTGAAACTGTTTTCCCAAGTGTGAACGAGGACATCCCCCAAAAATGCCTTGTCCATTTAGCCAGTGGAACAGAAGTAAAATCTCATAGAATCCAAACGTTCAGTTTAACTAACACAGCATTTAAGCAAAACATTGAACAGCAACACAGTATATGGTACAATGATATAGATAAACAGACACATATCACTAAACAAAGCAATAATAATGAAGAATGAAGTGTATCATTAACCATCAATAAGTATCCAAGGGTATAATGCTAATAATATATACTGTAGATAAGTAAACATACAGTAAAATAAATCAACAATTCAAACAGTTCGGTAGTGCTGGTGTTTTCCATAGTGATGTCTTAGATCAGATCTCAGTTTATGAGATATTATTTTTACTAACCTCTTTGTAAGTCTGGTGGTATGGCATAGAATACTATGGTATGTACTTTACTTTGACATTATAGATATTTTTATGTTGATTAGTAGCAAAAATCCTAAGTATATTGACATCATATTAAACAGAGTGCATGTGACTCTTTGCTTTTGAAATAATGTTTTGTTTTTGTTTTCTTGAAATTAATTTTATTGGAAATCAGTAGGGTTACATTTCTTGCAGTGAGCAGCTTAAATAAAACTCCCACTGAGACTTGCCACTTAACAAAATTTTTTATTTCTCTGGTTGATTGCTACATTAACAAAATATATATGTAATAACTGAGTTTGCAATGTTTCAGTTACATTAGAATATTGTAATTGTCTAAGTAGTAAGTGATTAGAGTATTGATTTTATGTCCATACCACACCATTTTTAAGCTTTATTTTTAGCGATTCTTCATTTTTTCTAAATATTTTCTGCTAAACACATTAAACATAGCTGTGGTACTGTGTGCGTGATTTGTAATGTATTCTACAACAGAGCAGCAAATATACTGACTGTATTGCTGTCTGCAAAAATTCAACACTTAAAGTGTTTTTACAAGGATGCAAGTTGGTGATGCCAATACTAAGGGGCCTTATCTACAAAGTGGGCATTCCTAAAGTCAACTAGCACTGTATATCTGCTTCATATCAGTACTGAGTAGTGAGGTTCCCTTCTCCCTTCAGATTTTTTTTCACAGGAAGTTGTAACAAACTATCTCTAAAACACAAGCCAGTATTTATGACGAATATCTCTTAAACTGGCCTCAACAACTTGGTTTTCTTGGTGCATTTCTAATCCAGTAATATGTTAGTACGCTTTAAAAAAAAATCAAAGGTGAATGCTCAGAAATACTTGTCTAAACAACTTAACTGTCATCTTCATCAACATCAGTCATTACCTGTGTAATTTAGCATTGTAGTGATTTTATGATGATCCTTTGTATTGCATCCTTCTACTCTGTGTCAGCCAATATATCGCTTAATTGCTTTGGAGTGGTATTATAAACTGTTTTGTATTTTGTAAATTGCATTTTGTATTTTAAGAATGCCAAGGAAAGTATAGTTGAAAATAATACTACAGCCAGAACTGATATATGGTACAGAGATATGAGAAAAAGAGAATCTAGAAGTGAAATGAGATTGCTGATGTAGGCTTTGGGTGTCTTTCAGAGGGGAGAGACAGAAATGAAAAGGTTAGGAGTAAAGCAGGAGTGGTAAAACGATGCAGTATTGAGATGGTATGGGTGTTTGTTAAGGAGGAACGAGCAAGTGTATATTGAGAGAATAAGGAGAATGGTTTGTCAAAGGCCAAACGTGCTCAAGTGAGATGAATGTGTCGGGAGGGATACAAAGAAAAGGTGGCTGAGTGAGGAGGATGTGGAGTATAAGCCAAGATGAAGGAGACTAGTCAGTGCAGCTGATTCCTAGCAAAGGATAGCAGTGTAGAAGAAGAATATAAAGAAAATTGTAAATTGGATTGTAAAACAATTTGAGACATTCTGCCGATTTTTATAAAAAGGAAACATTGATATGATGTCTCTGGTAACTGTCTAATAAGACCTGAATTTAACATAAATTGAAACAAATCTACTGCATTATACTGTATTTATTTCAGTAATAATATAGATGTCTTCCAGAAAAAGCTGTCATACATTCCACTCACTGACACTGTCAAATGTTTTTCAATGACTAAAATATGAATTCAAAATAAAAAAAAATTCCCATTTATGTACTTCTTCTGTGCCTTTTTGCATATTTCATATTTCTTTTTGCCTTTGCTGAGGATCATCTTACAGACTATATCTCTAACTGCAGCTTAATACATAGTTATGGCTCTAAGTGGGCCGGCTGTGGCTGCACTACACTAGAGATAAGGTTAGTAGGGCTTGACTGCATGAATCCAAAACCCCCAGAGAGCTCTTTATGCTAATATAAAAGAAAAATATTGGATATATGACTCCTTCAATTCAAACTCCATTACAATTAAGGAAATCTTAGAACTAGGATGAAAAGCAATGCTGCAAGATCTATTGCGTTCCAGAGGGACACATTTTGACATAATTATATATGTTCATTTGTTTGGTTGTCAGATTGCTGACACTTCACTGTTGGAGGGGTATTATGTAGTAAATACCTCCTATATAACATTCTTTCTCTTTCTTTGTTAGCTACAATAATCAAGTATTTTATATGCCTGCAAGTAATTCTCATCCATAAGTGTCATTTTATTTTCAGATTTTCCAGTTTTTGCTAATGGTTTAAATAATTAATTTAAAGGGACAGGGTGAGACAGGGGTGCTGGCAGCTATCATTGAAGAGACCAAATTATTTTTTCTCTGCAACATTCTTTTTTCAGGTGCTGTTAATGTAGTTACAGTATGCCTCTTAAACAAATTTTGTATTAGGAATGAGATCTAATTTTGTATGTAATGGAGAATTCAAGAGAGGTTTATTGAGTGTAATACCTAAAGTAATTCAGTATTGCTTTCATTTTTTAAAATATCCAAATGGTTTGGTCTCTAGGGTGTTTTGATTGAGTTCATTTACAAAAATAAAAATATATGCTGTAGACTGAGTGAAATAGGGGGTTTTATTTGACCTGCTCACAAACATTGTTAGGATGCAAGCAACTAAATAAGAAGTTTCATAGAAACCAACAAAGGCAGTTTAGGACTGCAGTTTTCTTCCCATATCTCAAAAATGTGTGTTTTAGGTTTTCTTAGTGAATGTTGGTGTGCCAGTGAGTATGCTTTGTGGCGTTTTGCCTCCTCTTCCTGGCTTGGTTCATGCCATTCACACAGTGCTGCTGGAATCAGCTTTCATCTCCACAATCCTAAACTACATTGAACAAACTCAAAAGTCTGCCGCACTGTTACCAAAATGCAACTATCAGTTAAATGTTTGTTAAAATCTTGTATACTGACACTAACCTTAACACTTAAATTTATATTCATTATATACTTAATGGTACTGCAAAGCCCCTAAAATAATGTGTGACCCAAGGTTTCTAATTGTCTTCCTCACATTGCAAAACCTGATGATTTAATTTGTGTTCACCATCGTTAAATGGATAAGGAAATAATTACATACATCCTTAAGTGGATGAAGAAGTCCTGGATGGATATTTATTAACCCTTTACAATTGCTAGATAAAAACTGAAATCCAGCCCACAACATACATGATTACCTTTATCATTCATCTTAAGGTAATAAAAAAGACCTTGGTATCAAAAAAGGAAAATTACACTTCATAAAAAAGATGATACCTTCAAGATGTAGTTGAATTAAAGTCATTTTCTTTTGTGCAGTAATTATCTCCATTTTACACTTTTTGTTATGTTGCAGCCTTTATGCTAAAATCATTTACTTTTATTTTTTTCCTCATCAAGCAAAACACAATAAACCTAGAATGACAAAGACTATAGAAATTTTTAAAAACTGATGAAAAATAAAAAACTGAATTATCAGATTGATACATGTATTCAGACCATTTTACTAAGTACTTTGGTGAAGCACCTTTGACAACGATTACTATGATGTGAGAACCTTTCCACACCTGGAACTGGCCATTTTCCACTATCCATCTTTGCAGACCCCCTCTGTCTCTCTGTCAGGTTGGATGGAGACTTTCAGCAGACAGCGCTTTTCGAAAGTCTCTCCAGAGATGCTCAATTGAGTTCAAATCTGGAATCTGGCGGGGCCACTAAAGAACATTCATAGAGTTAACCCAAAGCAAATCCTGTTTTGTCTTTGCTTTGTACTTATGGTCATTGTCCTGGTCGAAGGTGAACCTTCAGCCAAGTCTAGGGTTCAGAGTACTTTGGAGCAGGTTTTCATTGTGGCTATGGAACCATTAAAAATATAATATGAAAAATTAAATGAAGAATAAGCACAATACTTGGTGTTGCAATCTAAACACACACAACTAGATAAGTACAGTATATGGGGTGGCTACAACTGTCCTAGGTCAGTAACCTATTATGATATTCTTTTTCTGAAAACTGATAGAATATGCTACTGCAGACATTTTAAAGACATGCTCATTTCTGGATGTGGCCATTGCATTAAACATACCATGATGTTTCATTTTGCAATGCACAACTTCATTATACTATTGGTATAGAATTATTGGCACCTCCTGTCTGATGACGCAATTACACACCCAACAAAGTCAGTCTCACTTACACCGGGGCTGTTTAGAATCATTGATTAACTTAACATGAAAATGATATAAACAAATTAGTTACACAAAAAAACACTCAAAAGCAGGGAGAACAAACATACTCCACACATAAACTATCGTTACTGAGTTTTGGACCTAGGACCCTGGAGCTCTAATGCAGCCATGTTGACCAATGCATCATGCCATCTGTAATTCCTTGTCAGTTTAATAGATCTAAAGGATTAAAGCAAGTATAGAAGCTTTTATTTTTTAACTCCTAGTGAAATGTATTCATGCTTTTTAATCTATGCTCATTATACATACATTTTGATTGATGTAAAATTTAAACATAAACTGACTTTTAAGATTGTATTTTGACCTGCACAAATCTGAACATATTGCAAAAAGAAATTCTGGGTGGGTGGGTCTGTGAAATGAGTTTTGTCTGCTGTGTCCTGATCTGATTGTGTTTTTTAGAGGAGGTTAAATGGGTTAAGGATCTTAGGCAGCCTAAAGCCCTAGGAGCAATTCCTTAGTAATCTCTTTCACCCCCTAAGACATTAGCGCCAGGTTTAGGCGGATTTACCTCACAAGATAACATACTAAGCAGTGTCAAAACAATCCAACTCCTTTGAAAGAACAAAAGAAACTGTTGTCTTTGGATTCAGTATTAATGTTATATTTCCCTGCATCATGATAGGTTAGGACTTCTGTCCTGAGTCTGTGTTTGCTCTCTCCAGAGTCCATGCACCTGGGACTTGCTTGGCATGAACTGGAAAAGAGCAGCAGTCAAACATCCAGGTGGCAATTTTCAAGACAGAATACATTTTAAAATACTGGCGTACCATTACCATTTTCTAAGCTTCCTTATTCTAAGCAGGGCTGCAGAGCATTGGAGTCTATCCCAGCAAGCATGGGGTGCAAGGCAAGAACAATCTCCGGACAGGGAGCCATTCTATTACAGGGTGAACACACTCTTGCTCAGACCACACATACACACACACACTCACTAGGGCCAATTTAGTATTACCAATACACCCAACCTGCAATGTCTTTGGCCTGTGGAAGGAAACCAAACCAGAGGAAATCCATATGGATATGAGGAAAATATGCATAGTTAGGACCAGGGATGCGAATCCCTGTCTCTTTACTGTGAGGCAGCAGTACTACCACTTTGTCACCATACCACCCTTAAAATATTGCTTATACTGAAATGTACAGTTAACATTCTAGGGATTTTCTTTGGAATCAATGACCTTGTAACAGCATTTCAATATTTTTATACTAGGTACAGTAAATATTATAGTGTGAATTTCAGCAATAGGAAATACTCCAAAACTCTGATTATCATAGCAAGTACAGACAGTTGACAGGTTAGGATATCTGGCATCTCTGAACAGTCCAGTGTGACTGAATCTGGGTGTGTATGCATCTGGGTGAAAAGGACTAGAGACCCCTCTGTGGTTGGTTCCTGCCATGTGCCCATTGTTGTCAGGTTAGGCACCAGCTCCACACAACTTGGAGCTTAATAAGCTGGTTAATAAATTGATGGATAGAAGACAAACAGTAATCTGTTTATCTGTCAGATGTACTTCACTAATGATTAGAAGAATGCAGTTTCTGCCACTCTACCACTTTCTTTTTTCGATGGTTCTACCTGCCTCAGACAGGTAAACATATAGGAACAGATTTTCTGCTTATCCTGCAGCAGCAGCGGTGGTCTTTGTCTGATTTGAAATAATTTTCACTTGATTAACAGGTGCCTTAGCACAGGCAGCTTCCCTGCAGAAGAAGAGGCTTACTCCTACTTCACCTTTGTACTCCCGCGATGCATTAGAAGTAATCAGGATTTAGTGAAATTGACTGATTGCAGTACCATTGACACAAAGCATTATTTTATACCAGATACATCAGTAAATAAAATGTGTTTTAAGCCTTGCTTGTTCCTGTCTTCTTACGTGTCCAATGTTTGATTACTTTTCCTAAATATGGGTCATTTGGTCACTTACTTTAGCCATTTCTATAAACTGCTTGCTCAGGTTCTTTTCACTGTTGTTCACCTGCTCCTTTTTGAATGTATTAATCTGTGGAAATGTGGGCTGGCTAAACTGTTCTGATTACTCATAAAATGTGGAAAAAGAAACATTTATAAATTACTTTTTAGGTTTATTAATAGGCAACTCAAGTGAGAAATATATTTATCAAAGCCAAGCATAAAATATTTTTCTTTGATTAGTAGATGAATAAATTTCAACATGAAATTGTGAATTTTTATTTTGTTGCCTTACTTCTATTGAAGGTACTTAACATACATGGAATTATCTATGATTGACAGACTCATTTTTATGGGCTCCTCCAATCAAAAATGATTCTTATTTAAACCTAATTATTTGTTCAAATATAAATACAAATAAAAACAGTCCTTTTCTTTCCAACTATGGATTTTGAGATAACTTTACACTGCCTTTAAGTACCATGTGCTTCATACATCTACCTGATATACTAACTGGAAGGAATTTACAGTGTCTGCTACACACGATTTATTTGCACATGGCCATATTTCCTGACATCTAGGCTCAAATAAGATACCATGCACACCAACCGTATCTTGTCCAGAATTGCCCAGGTTATTGCTGTCATCAGAAACTGACTAATCAGCCAAAATGCAAAAATAAAGAAATAAGATACCTACATAACCACAGAGTTAAATTAAGACATAAACCAGACATTCTTATTTCCAGGAATGAAAGCTCCCCAATCCTAGATTAGTGACTGTTGCTCTTAGGCAAAGAGTGGCTCTATCTGGACCTACTGATCTCCTCTGGCATTTTACTTTCAAATGTCCTCATTTTCTTGCATCCTATTGTTAAACAATATTGCAGTTAGACTTTGTGGGAGACTTTGTAATTGAATATTTTTTTTACTTCTAGTAAGTGGATCCCAGTTAAATTTGAACATTTTTAACAGAATAGCTGGATGGAGAATAGTCTCTTGATTAAAATCTGACAGCATGGTGGTGCAGTGTGCTGTTCTGTTGCTCTGCAGTCTTTCATGTTCAGTATGATTTTCAGCTGGGATGCCTTCTATATAGAGTTTGCTAGTCCACTCCAACTTGACCCATCATTATATGTGAATATGGGTAACTACATTGACGTTGATAAACCCAAGCTATATATTACTCTCACCTGGAAAGAGCAGATATAAAAAATGGGTGGCCATATACAGTTAAAACCAGCTGAGAGCTGTTGTGACCAGAAAAAAATTCAACACCATGGATAAGGGCACAGAGTGTGTTCACAGCAACACTCAAACGCACTCATGCAAAGCTAGTTTTTACAATGCAGACAATCTTACTTAAATGTCTTTGGAATTTTGGAGAAAACCGTAGTACTTATTTATTTAGTGATAATATTGTTCCGTTTATATTGGCTTAACATCCTGTGTAGATGGGGAGTTTAGATGATGGATTTTAATTCCTAGTGCTCTAAAGATTTAACTCTAATTCAAGATAAAACTTATGTCATATAAAGACCACCATCAGCCCATCCACTAAACCCATAGATCTTCTAACAAGAAACTGTTCAACAAGTGTCTCTCTTGCCTGCCATCCATCTATCATTCTATCCATCCATTTTCTAACCCACTTATCCAGTTCAGAATCATCAGAAGCCAGTGCCTATCCCTGCAGCTTTGTGTGCAGGGCAGAGACACACTCCAGGCGGGGCAGTAGTGTAGCTTACACTGACCCAAACTTACTCATACAAGGTCAACTATAAATCAGTGCTTTATCATAAAGGATTTTTAAGTTTTATTCTGATTTTGATTGTAATGGATTAACTTTGAAAGCCTCTTTTTGGAGCATGGGTTAGAGCCGTTACTTCATAAACTCGGAACCTGGGTTTAGATCCTGGTCTGGTCCCTGTGATTGGAGTTTCTATATTCTTTCTATTTCTGTGCATACAGCAAAAGTTAACTGGTTATTTTGAATTGAATTGGCATGAGTGAGTTTAATTCACAACAGACTGGTGTCCCTTCCTTCTGTGCAGTTCTGCTGAATAGGCTTCTGCTTAACTACGGCCAGCAAAAAGTAAATTAAGTGGGTTCAGTACATAGGTGGATGATTTTCTTAGTTTTATCTGCTACCATTAGTTTGAAAAGTAATGTGGCGCTGTATTCCGGCCCAGTGTTTTTCCATGATCTTAACAACATGAAATAATAAAATCTTACCCTGAAATGCTAAGTGTGCATTTAAGAAAAAGTGGCTTGGCCTGTCAATGTGCAGACATTACAGAATCATGTTATAGAGCATTGCATAGTATGATTTTTAAGTTAATTAAAAAAATTCTAATGTATGTATTTTTATTTTAATGTTTTGTTATTAGCTATTAAAAAACTATAGTTAAATCATATATCTTAAGCCTTGAAGTTCAGCTGTATTTTTTAATGTACACTTTTCACATTTTCCCAACACAATTTAGACTGACTTTGTTCACAGAAATGTTGCTGACAGTTGTCTGCTCTAACACAGGCAGCTCTTAAAAACTTATTTTTTTTCCTGAGAGTAAGAAGTGGTACTCATAGCACTTGGCAGTGGAATTTTCTCTGTCTCTCTTCACCTTTGTTAGCTGTAATCTGTTCTTGTCTGATTCTGGTCAGCAGAATGGCTATGTGTTTGCTGATAGTCTTAGCCACTAATTTACATTACTTTTGGCACCTGGCCTCACATGACTCAAATAAGGCTCTTAGACAGATGATCCAGACTTTTTGGGTCTTATGTCGCCAGAGTGGGTCACTGGTGTGAGGCTGCACAGCCAAAGGTGCGAAGTGTAGCTCAACATGTCTGCTCCACCTGGCTCTGCAATACAGTCTTAGCCTTCCCAGGATCTGTCCTCTTCTTTTGTCTCACTGAAGCATTTCCCAGCCCTGCCACTGATAGGCTTTAAAACAGCGTGTCTGTGAAATGTTCTTTATTGTTAGTTAATCTGCTGACAGTGGCGGACACATTTCACACTGGATTCCACCCTGTGGGGCCATGTCTAATTGGACAAATTTGCACAGCAGGCAGAAAAGCACAGCCTGGTTGGAGACTTGATATATGGGCACAAACTAAAATAAGGCTCCTTGAGAAACATGGCCTGAAATGTGGCCTTTTTCTTTTTACACACACTAAGCAGGAAATCAATGAACGGATTTAATGACTCTGTAATGCTATGGAGTGCAGTCCACTAGATGGTACAACTGCACAGTCAAACTGACAGTAAGATGTTTAAAAGTTATCGATTTGTTGTTATATTGTCTCATTTAGAGTGATCATTTTTAAAAAATAAAGTGTTGATATTCCACTAAATTAAAATTATTTTCAACTAATTTTTGGACTAGGACATTTAATTTAAAAAAAAATCTTAAGATTCACATGCCTTTCGTTTTAGTGTTATGAGCAATAGAGAAGATCATTCATATTGTCTACCAGCAGGAGTACAGTACTTTTCTCTGATATCTTTATACTGTTGCGGTCCTAGAATCTCCATCTTCTTACTGTACAAATGGAAGTGGTAGTAGACATCTTGTCATTGCCTACATAGCAAAAGGTCATGATTGTACTTCTTTTATTTGGCACAGCAGTCAAGTGCTGTAGTTTCTTGCTTCAGGGTGTTGGCAGCCACATCTCAATGTGTATTGACTCAGACCTTTCACTGGTATGTTTAATTACTGTAAGAGCGCAGTAGCTATTTTGTTTTGCTTCTGCTCTATGTTTAGCTTGGTTGCTTTATCTACCAATTAATCTGTGTTTTGTATCACAACATACATGGCAGACCTCAAGCACTTTATAGGATCCCTATGATTTTACTTTATTTTTGAAACTGGAAGAATTTCAGTCTGTAACTTAAGGCTATAATGGAGATCTCAAAAGCTGATTATACCATAAGTTCATTCTTTTGATCACTTTTGGGACACAGACTGTTATACATACATTTAACAAAAACAATGTCTCATCCTGCTCCCTCTACTTCCATCACTAAATCTTTTTCTATGCTTCAATCTTAAATATTACAGCTGTGTAAAATTATACTGCATTAACCATGATGTTGCCATATTTGTTGATTATATTGTACTCCTTATATACTGTAGCTCAAGAACAGCAAACATTGTATTAAATAATAAGCCCAAAGCATTCAAAGTAATCTAGTAAATTAGAGGGTGTTAATTAGAGCTTGAAAATCAGCCCCTGAACTAACTAATGCATTATAGCCTTTGAACTAAAACTGACAGAAATGAACATGCTTCTTTTCCTCAGCAAATACATTATATAAATTCAACTAATGTTGCTAGGATTCCCTTTGTGATCCCACAGTATGCATGATGGCATCAGTATTGTCAAATTTTGCCAAGCATGAAAACAGCTTTACTAATACCTCCTAATATTTTATTTAAAATCACTCACATGCACAATTTTCAGACAGAATGCATTTTATATTGTGGACTACTTTGTCTTTACTAGTGCTTTCTTCATTGTTTAAATTGTGTGTTTATTAATGACTTGCTGCATCTTTTTGAGATAATATCCTACATTACATTTCCCTCCTTAAATAGGTTTAAATGTGTCAGTCACTCGCCCCCTCAATCAATCTATTTCTTTATCTATTGTAACCACCAGGGTCCGTTACTGAGCCCCAAACCTCAGACACAGCAATGCCGTGTACATTTTGGGTTCAAAATAAAATATATTTATTTAAATCCAGCACCTCTCCAATAAATACCCTTCCAAAGATTAGCCAAAATACATAATAAATAAACACATCCTTTCGTGTTCCCCACTACCTCCCAACTCTGACTCCCTAATGTAAGGCAGCGGGCTCCCTTTTAAGCTGGACCCATTAATGCTTCTGGTGCTATGCTGTGTCTCTGTGGAAGCGTGCGTCTGTCTGTCTGTCTATCTATCTATCTATCTATCTATCTATCTATCTATCTATCTATCTATCTATCTATCTATCTATCTATCTATCTATCTATCTATCTATCTATCTATCTATCTATCTATCTATCTATCTATCTATCTATCTATCTATAACTTCAGAAGCAATCGTGCCTGTTTAGACTTTTTAGCTTAGATGTGGGAAGCAGGGAAGAATGGAGGCAAGTGCAGCCAGAGTATATGAAAAGTGGCAAGAGAATATGACAGTTGATTGGGAGAGCAGTAGCTGGTGCAAAGTGCTTTGGTTGTGAATGAGTGTGTGAACAACCACACTAGATAATCATGGACCCTATCTGTATGGTCAGGGTCAGCTGTGGTCTATCTATGCCATTGTCTGTCTCTTTCTTTGTGTAGTTATCAACATCTCAGATGTACTTTTTGATCACACTTAATAAGTATAATTCATCATCCAGAGTATGCCTTTCATGTTCATAGCACAGTGTTACGAAATGCAGGGACTATGATGATTATATAAATGCATCTTTATGCTTCATGATATACATTAATAATCATTAAGCAGTTCTGTTCATATCAAGACACTGTGCTTCTTGTCCTCTGTATCTGACCTGGTCACTATTTTTAAGCATTGTTTTTAGAATCAATTCACTTTATTGGCCGTATACTAGGAATTTGTCTTGATTGTATTAGTGCAACATAAAAGAACAACACAGAATACAAAAGATAAATATAAAATGCAGCACGAAAAGATATAATGCAGCATACAAGGGCAATAGAAAAATATAGATAGTAGGATTAAAATGTCCAATGTACAGGTCTTCATGGATGCTAAGTAGAAGCTCAAGCTTGATTAGTCAGAATGACTGCATGTGATGACGTTTTGTTTTAGCTTCCACTGCACGTTTACCGGAGGGAAGTTTTTGGAATGGGTGATGCCCTGGTTGAGTTGGAGCAATGATCTGTGCGGCCCACTTAGTGAATCATTGTTTATGGTAATGGTGACCATTCTTTAGTATAGAGGCCATCTGGATCCTATTCCAGGATTATCTGGCATAAGACAGGAGCAAACTCTCCATAGCCTGCACACATCCACAACTACCCATTACAGAGCCTATTCAGAGTCCCCAAAAACTTAACATGTACATCTTTGTATTAGAAAAACTACAGATTCCAGATAAAAAAAGGGAAAAACATAGAAACACAGCAAAGTCATTGACTATGCCATGAGTTTAATTCAGGATAATTTAGTTGTGAAGCACCAATTCTAACAACTGCACTGCTATTCTATCATAAAATACATTGTAAATAAATTGTAATTTTATTATATTACCCTGGTGACTTTAGTCCTTTTTTCTGGATGTTTGCTGCAATGTTTGATTAGGATTGTACTGTAGTGTGTATTGTATTATATCTGCTTTAAAGAGTGCTGCATACAATAAACTGTGTTTGATTGGCTGATTGATTGATTTTTTTAATATATATTCATATGGATAGATATAAGAGCCAGTGTTTGCTCAACCATTCTTATTTGTGTTAAATAGATTTCTAAAATGTGTATGGGTGACATTTAAACCTTTATGCAGAAATTACATGCATACTCAAATATGGATTAATAAATAGCTAAACAGTGAAACAGAATCATGACTCTGCAGCTCAAAAATAAAGGTTAAATGAAAAACAAATTTTGTGTTTTAAGTGCTATGTGAAAATGCTATTGTGTTGAATAATCAGCTTTTCTTGCAGAATTAAGTGGTTGCTGTAAACGCTGCAACATGTATTTATTTTATGCTTTTTTCCTATTTTAATCCTTCCTTCTTTAAGCTTTTTTTTTCTCCTGACCTTGCTAAACATTTTGCCCATTCCATAGAGGTCACATAATTCCAGCACTAGCTTGTTAGAAGCTGCTGATAAAAATTAAAATACACATTGTGCTCTGTCTATCAGAATCATCAAGCATTTGTTGATTTTGTTGGTTACATTTATTCCAATATCTTTAATGAAGTTAAATAGTGGCAAACAAGCTTGAGTGACTAAATAAACATAATTTATAAGAAAGTTAAATAACTTAAAAATGTACTAGTTTTTTTTTTGTAGTTAAGAGAGAATTAAAGAGAAAGCAAAAATACTAAATAAATAAACACATTTTGGTTTACAACACCATTTCAAATTAATGTTGTTCTTATTAGTATGAAAACTTGCCAGGAACCACAGTAATGGTTTTATTGCCAAGGAAAGAGGAGAGTTAATATATCTGTAAACATGAACCTAATGACTGTCCATTTTACATATCTACCATAAATGCCTTTGTTGTTCCTAAGGCTTTGTTAGTAAAAACTATATAACATTATAAAAAAAGAAATTTACAGTCTCGTCATTTAAAAAAAAAAAAAACTGTCAGTATGATGAGATCATAGACCCTGCGACACATGCATGCAGTGTCAAAATGCCACTGAAATTAACCCTTCATCTTTAATACTGTAGGAAGCTCCTCTGTGCTCCCAATCAGCATCACAAATTGCATCAGTATTGTGGAGTGACAGTCATTTTAACTTTCCTCTGTTTTTTATTTACTGCACATACAGTTATTTATTACTGGTATGACTTGTGGTCCTGCATTTACCCAGTGTTGGTGGGCTTTTTTAGTCACTATCAATATCACTTAGGTTAATTTCTTCTTGCCATGATAATGCTGATTTAGCTGTCTCTACTAAGCAGGAAATACAGGTTGGTGGACATCATGAAATACTTTGTTGCCTTCCCACATTTTTAATGTCTTTTATTTGAGTTGAGCAATGGAGCTATAATGTTTTTCAAAAACTCAACATTTCTAAGGGGAAAAGTTTTTTATTTTACATCTCTGAGTATCATTTGATATCTTAATTTAAGACATCTGTTGAAAGCACAGTCTCTTTTCTCGCTCCCCAGTATAAGTCCATGCAAGCTTTTCCCCGTAGTATCATAGACCTTGAATTGTAAGGTTAAAAACAGCCGGTCATAAGAGCATCTGCAGATTGTGTGTGTATATATATATATATATATATATATATATATATATATATATATATATATATATATATATATATATATATATATATATTATAAAATGCTATTATGTATACACACACATGAGGGGATCCCAACAATTGGGGTCACAGGACAGGTAGAGGACACAGAGGACAGGAGGATACGAAAAAAATGATCCGTTGAGGCAACCCCTAATGGGAGCAGCCAAAAGAAGAACAAGAAGAAAAAAGATAGATAGCAGGATAGATAGATGGACAGTGAGACATACATGTATATTCGTACTTTCTTACTTTATTAATCCAAAAGAGATATCAAATAAATATAAAAGAAAATCAAAAACTATTTAGAGTATCTTTAAGTCTTAATAATAAACATATTAATAATTTAAGCATGTCCTTAGTTTGATTAAAAGTAACTCATTAAAATAGCAGAAAATTATAATCTAGCCAGTGAAAATGTTGCTAGTCTAATTGCAGCTAGTTTAAAGGACATATACATCATGGCTTCATGAAGCACTTTGGTAGGGTCAGCCTGTGCTGACAGTCCTAAACAGGTTGACCATTTTGTCATACAGTGTGTGAGATCTTATTCATGACATCCAGGAGCATAGCCAACATCCTTCTATATTCTTCTGCCTTGAGAGAGTCCAGGCTGGTCCCGAGAACAGAGCCAGCTTTTATGTTTAATTTGTTAACTATACTAGCATCTCCCCTTCTCCTGCTACTATCCCAGTAGCTTTGCTCATTTCTACTTAATTACATAACTGGTGTTTTTTTTTTTACATATTTTGCAAAATGGTAATGAATGCACTGGTTTAATTTGACAGTAAACAAGGCATTGTCTATTAAAACCTTTACCTTGTAATGATTTGCTTGGTTATATGATTTTCATAATTACTTTGTTTCAGTTTTAAAGGTTTGCAGCCTAACTGAGGACTTTTCTGGCTCAAACGCTGTTTCAGGGTCACAGGGAGAGGAAGCTTCAGGCATGGTGCAGGAATAAGCAATGGCCAGGCTGCCTCTCCATTGCAGGGCACACTCACTCAAACATGTTCGTTAACTCATACAACGACAATTTAGTCTCATCAGTTAAAGTAACCAGCATAATTTTGAAAGAGGGGTAAAAACAAACTGAAGAACAATGAATGTGCAGTCATTACACACATTATATTTCTGAACTGCCTTTTTTTCTTTTCACATGTAAGTATCCTTTACCCTTTTTTTCTTTTGTGATGTATACTGGCTCAGCCCTTCATTTCACTCCATAACAATTTTTAAATGTTATCTGAATATTAATTGCTATCAAATAATACATTTAATTCACATTGGTTGTGTAAGTTGAGATATAGAACTAAAATGCTATAAACTTGTTTTAGGTCTATAATGCCACAGTGCTGAAATCTCATTAAGCAACAATTTATTCTAAATTAGGCTCTCATAAGATTATACCATTGAGAAACACAGTTTAAGAAACAACCTAATTCTCTTTTCCTTTCATTAATGAAATATCCTGTATGACCTGTGCTTCTGAAATGTCAGTGTTTAGTGGCTTTGGTTATTCATGACTTGTTCAGTTAACCACCATTATTTCAGAGGGTTTGTGAACTCAGGCTCTGACTAACAAAACCCTTTTGTTTTTTTGTGTTTTAGAATTGCAATGATGGAAAAACATTTATTTGAAAAATTCTTTAATGACCTTTACAGCTAATTGACTTTTGAAGTATGGTATATCCCAGTGGGTTTTCTCTAATGTAGACAATGTTAACTTGGCTTTTGGAAAAATAAAGCAATTCTTATGCAGAAAGAAAGGAAAATATTTGAAGCATATTTTAAAATGAAAATGTTTTGGTTATCAATCAGTGTCCATAATTGGCCTTTTTTAAAAACAGAGGGGAATTTGAAACAAGAGGGTGTACATATGTCTAGATTATTAATGTATCAAAACTGTTGAATGTTTGAATTATAGACAGAATCAATAGGAGAAGAGGTTAGAGTTGTAGTGGAATGACATCTCATATGGGACTATTTTCCATAATATACTTGTTGTTGCCAGGTTAAGTACTGATTTAACAATGTGCCTGCACAGAATTAAGTGAATGCTAAAAACTGCTGGATTGAAGGATTGGTTAAAGACACATAAACTGCTGTGATATGCAAAAATGTGTTGGAGCCTAAAAGACACTTCAATCTTTCATTATACAGAGTATTTTGTTGTAAATATCTTCTTAATATATTTTTTAGTATACAGTATTTACAGTTGTAACAAAACTCACAAAGTAGCCACACATAAAGTGAGATGCAGTAAATAGTACATTTTGGAATTCTTTTTTAGATTACAGGAACCTTCTTTAATATCTTCAGTTGCCTTTTTATTTTTGATACAAACATATTTATTCGTATTCCACATGTTTAAATAATCTTCCTTCCAAAATATTTGACCAGTCAGTCATTACGCCTCAGAAATTGCTGTACTTTCGATTTCTTAGGTAAAATGTCATGGGAATAGCTTGTCTTAAAATTTACATTTCATATTATCATTTATGTTTATTATTCATAGTAAATACCATAACAAAGCAGGAAACAAAGAAACTAATTCTGTAACAATATAAAGTAAAAATATTGTACAATGCATGCACCTTGCAGTTTACTGCATATAGAAGAGTAGTACTTCTTATTGAAAAACAAATAAGAAAACTTGTGTAATACATTAAAAATGCTGCTAAGCTGTGCCAAATCTATTTTTGTACATACTGTATCTTGTGATTTTCTTTTCATTTGGAGGTGGTGATTATTTTATGTACCTATATTTTTTATTTTGTTTGATATGTGTCACTGCCACATTTGTGGACAATTTTCTGATGGGCTGTCTATTTTGTTGTTGACAACAGTGCCAGACGTTGTAACATGTAATGACATTAGAATTATGTTACTGTATTTAAGATTGTGTGCACGTACTGCACTGTGTATAAAACATACTAGTTAGTAAAAATCTTATTCGTGAGTCAAGACTTTTGTATGAATTTCAACTCTAATTTCTGGTAAGCAATTTGACTGAGGAATTTTGATATTTTGATTTCTTGGTTTAGGCCCTTCCTTTTTTTATTTGACCTTGTGCACTCTTGTCTCCTAGGGCTTGTTGCAAAATCTGTACTCTGCCTTCACCTTCTATTGTGGCAGAAAATAAGCTTTAGATACAGTGGATTCAGAAAGTATTAAGAACACTTCATTCTCTGCACACTTCACTGTCCATTTTAAATTAATTTTAAATTTAAAATTTAAATGGATAAATTTGCAGTTATTGCCCATCCATTTACACTCAATAATGATAATGACAAAGTGAAAACATGTTTTCAGAACGGTTTGCAAATTTCTTGAAAATCAAAAACTGAAATCTCTCATTCAAAGAAGTGCTCAGACCTTTAATTAAATACTTTGTAGAAACCCCTTTGGCGGCAATTCCAGCTTTAAATTTTCTTGAGTATGTCTCTACAAGCTTTGCTACCTTGGAATTTGAATTTGGGCAGCTTACCCTATTCTTTCTGCAGATCAATTCAAGCTACTTTAGTCTCAATGGGAAGCACCAATAAACTGCCATCAGGTCTCTCCACAGATGTTCTAATGGGTTTATGTCTGGGCATTGGCTGGACCACTGAAGGACAATCAGAGACTTGTGTCAAAGATACCCCAGTGTTGTCCTTGGCTACATGCTTTGGGTCATTGCAGGCTTAAAGGTGAACCGTCACACCAGTCTGAGGTTGTGTGCACTCTGGAGCAGGTATTCAAAGACTTCTCTGTAATAATTGGCTCAGTTCTGCCCAGTTTTCATGTCCCTGCTGCTGTGAAGCAACATCATGTCATTATGTTGTTGCCACCATTCTTCACTTTAGAGATGGTATTAGGCAGGTGGTGAGCAGTGCCTGATCTTTGCCAGACATAGTGCTTGCAGGTCAGCCCAAAGAGTTACATTTTTGTCTTAAATACTAGAGAATATTTGTCTTCGTGCTCACAGAGTCCCTTCTGTGTGCTGTTTAGCAAACTCCAAGCAGGCTGTAATTACCCTGTTACTCAAAAGTGGCTTCCTTCTGATTGATGGAGAATAACTGAGATGGTTATCCTTTTGACAGGTTCTCCCATCTCAACAGAGGACATGTGAATCACTATTAGAGTGACCAGTGGCTTATTGTTCACCTCCCCGATCAATGCCCTTCTTGTCCAGTTATACAGTTTATCCAGACAGCTGACTCAAGTAAGAATCCTGCTGGTTCTAAACTTCTTCTATTTCATAATTATTTAGGCCACTTTGTTTCTGGTAACATTCAAAGCTTTAGAAATATTTTTGCACCCTTGCCCTGATCTATGCCTCACCACACTTTTATTTCAGTGATCTACAGAGAGTTCTTTGAATTGTGGGACTATATTTGCACAGCTGTATGACTTTCAAAGTGATTTCCAATTAATTTAGTTTTCTGCAGGTAAACTCCAAGTTTTAGACACATCTCAAAGATAATTAAAGAAAAAGCGACACACTTAGCCACAGTTTGCACTCCTTTCTTAAAACATGTTTTTACTTTGTCATTATGGGTTATTGAGTGCAGACTGATGTATATAAATAGCACATGTATCCATTTAAAATTAAATCTACAACACAAAGTGTGCGGAAAGTTGAGTTGTCTGAATACTTTCTAACTCCACTGTGAATAGCAGTACAGAAGTGAAATGGTCAAAGCCCCCTGATTTGTTAATTGCTAACACTCCTAGTATGAGTCATTGTGTCATGCTGTGAAAGGTTGGTTTCTGCATTTAAACCTATATACCTGAGATAGGAATTGGCTTCCTAAATTGGATCATGTACACTGGAGAACCACCACCAATGTGTAGCATCTGCCTAGATGATGTGGAGGTAGTCATTCTTGTACAGTACTACTACACTCATAGTTAACCAATAATTAACCAATAACGAACATTAGGGAGGCAAAATGACCAGGCAATGGACATTGGGAAAAATCCTTCTCTTTTCAAATGATATCTAAGGATCTTTTATGAACACAGAGAGTCAGGATATTAGTTTTAGATCTCACCTGAAGGATGGCACCACGTTTTATAGCACAATGTCCCTGTCACTGCACTGGGACATTGAAATCCACACACAAACCACAGAGTAAGCATCTCTGATGGTCTCACCAACACCTCTTCTAGCAGCAATCCAAAATGGTTTCCTATCCAAGCACCATTTGGTCTCGAACATTCTTAGCTTCAGGTGAATTATCTGTTCTGAAGTGTAACATATTTAAAGTAGTCTTCCTAGATCTTAACACTAGCCAAGTTTCCATCCAGTTTTTTGAGACGTTTGTTATCGACAAACAGAATATACGTAAAAAACATTGTGCGAAATTTGCTGTCTCCCGCCTGTTTCCATCCAACTGGCTTTTTATCGATAAAATGGTGTGCATGATGACGTCATCCCCTCCAAAACGAACTGTCGCATAACTTTTGTTGTATCGCGAAAATAAATCTGCCCTTGAGTCGTTTCCATACATAATTTTGTGTATGTTGCAAATTATCTACCTTTTGTTTTCCACGTTACAACCCCTCCATTAAACAAAGAAACAAAGAAATGGAGAGATTATTCAGACAGTTTTTTGAAATTTGCCAGCTTACTGTTATTTCAGTTTCACAAATAATTGGAATTGTACATAATATCCAAAGACGACAGCAGAATGAAGCAGTTGCTTGTCTGATAGCCCTAGAGCTCGAAGAAAGTACCCCAGTGCGATGAAACTCACGGGTATGGGAGAGACGACGAAATAAGACCTTCTGGGAGGAGGTGGTGGGGAGACACTTCACAGAAAATCTCTGGCTGCAACATTTTAGAATGACACGGCCGATGTTTGAGATGTTGTGTAGATTCATCGGTCCTAATGTTGCGCCCATCACAGGTTGTCACCGACCACCGGTTCCAACCCCAAAGCGGTTTGCCATCGCCCTTTACAAGCTGTATAGAGTACAGTAGAGTATAGAGTAGTTGGAGAAACTTTCGGGGTTAGTAAAACTACCGTCCATCGATGTGTATATGCTGTGTGCATCGCTATTAAAGAAAAATTAATGCGGCGTTATATCAGACCTACGACTGTAGCGGAGGCCAATGAAATTGCATACCGCAATTCCTTGGTGCATCTTGTGCCACAGATTTACGGTGCGCTGGATGGCACACATGTGCCTATTCTTCCCCCAACAGAAGGCTACTGCGATTACATTAATCGCAAAGGATGGCCATCTATTGTTCTCCAGGCCCTTGTTGATGACAAGTGCATGAAACGAGACATTTGCGTTGGCACTCCTGGAAGTGCCCATGATGCAGCTGTGTTTGCAGCATCGGATCTGTACAGGTGAGCTTACCTTTCAACATCCCTTCTCAGTGCGATAACAACTGAATTAGTACTGTAACCTGCTTCCCTTAAGGTTTTTAATTAAAACTGAAATTTGAATTAATACAAAATAACGACGTTTAATCAAAAAAAACTAAAGTTAATATTAATGAGAGAATTTCTCATATATGCTAAAACATCTGCCATTTAATAATAAGAAAAAAATGTTTAGATAATGAAACACACGGTTTCTTAAATATTTTGACTGGCACAGTAAATTACCTTTGTGGTTTTTGTATTATTTAGACATCCTGAGAGACACCCCCAGGCTACAGTTGATGTGGAGGGAGTTCAGGTACCCCTTTTAGTAGCAGGAGACCCAGCCTATCCACTACTGCATTGGCTCATCATGAGAAATAACGAGTCTCTTCATCAGATACCGCTCCGCTATTCTCGTTTTGATTGCACGTGATGAAAATGTATCATGTGACACATTTATTTGCGTTAAAACCCTTTTTTTCCGACAAAAAGTGTTTCCAATGTAGTTTTTGCGACATCTGAAGTATCGATATGGAATTTATGTACTAAAGTTAAACGGAAAAATATTATGTCGACATGTACAACATTTTATTGATAATTAGCATTTCCATCAGCTAAAATTTGAAGCACTAAATATTTTTTCGCAAAAACTCCTTGGATGGAAACCTGGTTACTGTTGTCCCATTTTATCAGGAAATGAAGGGAATAAAAACATGAACTTAAAATGTAAGATTAGCAGACAAAATTACCATTCTTTGAAATCATGGCTTCCTGACAAGGGTGAGGTTTGAAGGTTGATGTTTAAATAGGGAAGACATTCCACTGTAGTTATGTTGATATATTACACATATACTCTTGCAATTCATGGGTCTCTTCAGTCTTGCTTTCATTTGAAGTGTTCTGAGTTACTTTGTAATTTTTGAGTCTGTGCTCTTGATCCAGCCAGTTTTGTTCCTGGGATATACAGCTCATTGCCATTTTCAATGGAGTCTGTCTCCTCCTGCTACGGACCTCAAGCCATGATCATCAGTCTTTATCGGCAAAAAAATTAGGGCCTTTGTGCATTCTTAGGTTTCAAATGTGCAAATAAGATTTTTTTTCTTTGCAATATTGGTGGTAAAATTAATTCAGTTTTAAGAACTTCTTAGGACCCTTTAAGGCCCTTTATTGTACTCTGTAGTTTATGTCAATTTAAAGCAGATGTTCTGAGAGATGAGATCCTAGGTTTAGTGTGTCCAAGTATTACTTTTCTTTTTTAAGGGATACTTGCAATCAAGTAAATCTTCCTGTTTTCAGTTAATTGTATATTTGGTTCTGGCAGTAATACAATAGTTAAATAAAACGTTCTCCACACTTGGTAAAATAATATTAATTTATGGCAACTTTCTACAATAATATTTGCATTGCATTTTGATGTCTTTAGCAATTCACTTCAAAACCATTTATGTTCACGGTGCATTTTAAGAAATTTGAAGTAATTGCTTTTGGAATTCTGCTCTTTAACTGCAGGCATTATAAAGATAGTAAGTAGACTGGTGGAATTGGAAACGGTCTTTTCTTTTCTCTCATTTTACTGGTTCACAAAATAAAAGAGAACATTTTACTATTTACCTTGGCAAAGAGGTATTACAGATCGATGATCTGCAAAGTGGATTTGTTATTCGCTTATTTGTCTTGGCAGCTCTTCAAAGTAGCAGCCTGATTATAGCCCCAGATGTCACTGTGCACATTACTGTTCAGTGTTACTTTCTTTAAAGTTTTCTTTCTTTTTCTTCTTTTTTTTGCTACACATAGTTTAAAAATAGTCTTTGAACTCCTAGGCTTTTTGCTTTGTCATAGATTAAAACATAGATTCTTCCATTCTGTTTACTTTTCTGAAATTTAAACTTATGCTAATTGGAAAAGGCTACTGGAAAAATTCACATTTTAGCCAGTTTTCCTGCCTACTTATTATATGATTTGGAACACCCTATTCTTGTCAACTGTGCAGCAAGCCACGCATTGATAAGAAGATGCTACCAAAAGAAGACTAATAATGCCTTTTGAATTCCTTTGCAGTTTTAGATAAAGCCATCCTTCTGGAATGACTTATATGGATCTTATTTTACTGGAACTTTATATCAGCCACAAATTAGGTGTCCAGGCTTGTTTACTTTAAAAAAAATGTTCATTTTTTTTATTAAACTGACATAAGCAGATACTGCCATGTCTGCATCTCTAGCTACAGTGCATCCGGAAAGTATTGAAAAAAAATTGAGAAAGCACATGTACATAAGTATTCACAGCCTTTGCCATGAAGCTCAAAATTGAGCTCAGGTACATCCTGTTTCCCCTGATCATCCTTGAGATGTTTCAGCAGCTTAATTGGAGTCCACCTGTGGTAAATTCAGTTGATTGGACTTGATTTGGAAAGTGACACACCTGTCTATATAAGGTCCCACAGTTGACAGTTCAGGTCAACAACAACAACAACATTTATTTATATAGCACAAACCAAGCATGAAATCAAAGGAATTGTCTGTAGACCTCCGAGACAGGATTGTCTTGAGGCACAAATCTGGGGAAGGTTACAGAAAAATTTCTGCTGCTTTGAAGGTCCCAGTGAGCACAGTGGCCTCTATCATCCGTAAGTGGAAGAAGTTCGAAACCACCAGGACTCTTCCTAGAGTTGGCTGGCCATCTAAACTGAGCGATCGGGGGAGAAGGGCCTTAGTCAGGGAGGTGACCAAGAACCCGATGGTCACTCTGTCAGAGCTCCAGAGGTCCTCTGTGGAGAGAGGAGAACCTTCCAGAAGGACAACCATCTCTGCAGCAATCCACCAATCAAGCCCGTATGGTACAGTGGGCAGACGGAATCCACTCCTTAGTAAAAGGCACATGGCAGCCCGCCTGGAGTTTGCCAAAAGGCACCTGAAGGACTCTCAGACCATGAGAAACAAAATTCTCTGGTCTGATGCGACAAAGATTGAAGTCTTTGGTGTGAATGCCAGGCGTCACGTTTAAAGGTCGATGTCTTTCAGCGGCAGGAACTGGGAGACTAGTCAGGATAAAGGGAAAGGTGACAGCAGCAATGCACAGAGACATCCTGGATGAAAACCTGCTCCAGAGTGCTCTTGACCTCAGACTGGGGCGACGGTTCATCTTTCAGCAGGACAACGACCCTAAGCACACAGCCAAGATATCAAAGGAGTGGCTTCAGGACAGCTCTGTGAATGTCCTTGAGTGGCCCAGCCAGAGCCCAGACTTGAATCTGATTGAACATCTCTGGAGAGATCTTAAAATGGCTGTGCATCAACGCTTCCCATCCAACCTAGTAGAACTTGAGGGGGGCTGCAAAGAGGAATGGGCGAAACTGACCAAGGATAGGTGTGCCAAGCTTGTGGCATCATATTCTAAAAGACTTGAGGCTGTAATTGCTGCCAAAGGTGCATCGACAAAGTATTGAGCAAAGACTGTGAATACTTATGTACATGTTATTTTTCAGATTTTTTATTTTTAATAAATTTGCAAAAACCTCAAGTAAACTTTTTTCACATTGTCATTATGGGGTTTTGTGTGTAGAGTTCTGAGTAAAAAAATGAATTTAATCCATTTTGAAAATAAGCCTGTAACATAACAAAATTTGGAAAAAGGGATGCGTTGTGAATACTTTCTGGGTCCACTGTAAGTAAGAAAATATTATCATCGATGCTGCTCACATTGATGACTGGTTTTTATTTCATGCTTGTGGTTAGAGGTTTGCATCTTGTGAGGTAGTCTGCTTTTTTGTTATTATTGTTAATTTTATGTGCGTAGCAAATTGTTGACAGTGCACTAGGAGCAAAGCCTATATGTTTTGAGTTGCTATGTGGGAATTTGTCATATGTATGAATGCTGTTAATGTTGGTGAAAAAGTATGGCTGTGAATTCTGATACTGGCATTACAGCAGAGGACTTGAAGTGTGAACAACAAAGTAATTATAAGTATGCATTATTTTAAGTTAATCATGAAGGCACCACCCACCAACTCTAGTTAACAACAAAGTCTTTTTCATCCACTACTATAAACCCAAACTATTTTGGCTCTGGGAGAATCTGGTCACCCTATATCTTTACATCCTGTGGTTTTTATACTCTTTCTTTTTGGTTGACTGGTTACTGTGTACACTACAGAGTTTATTTAGAGTTTTATGCCCTTTAATGACTCTGTGAGAATGTTAAATATATTCTCCATTAATTGAGAATGCATTTTACTTTAAAATGCATAATTGAAAATACTTGCAAAGTAAGAATATAATGCAAGAAAACTCACATAGTCAAATAGTGGAATGTCCTTACTAATAGCTCTAGACAGTTAAACAAACCTATATTAGTTATATTAAATATACAAGAATGAAGCAGGAGTGAAAATGAAGTGTCAACGTAAATGAAATATAGAAAATGCATGTCTTCATGCATATTTTAAATGTTAGGAAAGGGTAGCTTTATGAACTGAAAGTTGAATGAAAAGTATTGGCAATGTGAGAGGATAGTTTTGCCATCATTCTTGCTACTTCTAAAATGTACATGAAGCTAGTGTAGTCCCTGCGGTTTAGGGTTATCATGGCTGTGTTTCATTTGTGAAACGACTCTAGCAGGAGAGATTGTCAATGATCCACCAAGGTAGAAATGATAAAATGCTTTAGTATTTAAGGTGCAATAATATTAATTTGCCTGTCAGTTTACTGCATGGTGTCCAGTCATTTCTATATTATACTATTGAAGCACTGAAACAATAAATGTTTTGCATTCTTGTTTAATAATCATTAGTCATAGTGACCTTGTCCCTAAAAGGCAATCTGTCCTGCTATTTCTGGATTTTGGGAAGTAGGCCTTTCTTACCTATATAAACAATATGTGAGATATGAGATTCCTGGAGGTTCTAGTACAGGCTAATTAGCCCTTTGGATCCCCTGAAAGTCTGAAAATTAAAAGTATAGGGGGTCCCTAAAAATACATTTTTAAAAATTTGATGGTGTTGTAAACCACATATTCATTCATAGGATTGTTAGAAAGGGATGTAGCAACTTGCAGAGTGATCTTCAGAGGTTAGAAGACAGTTACTGTCTATCTTGCTTCATAGACAGGGTGGGGCTATATGCTTGAGTGGCAGCAGCCTATCTTGAGGGTTAGGGAACCCACATCTGTTGATGACCCTCATAAAGATTTTTAAAAGAAGACAAAGACAATGAAAGGTACAATTAGTTGCTCCACATTACTGCTTGCATTGGTCTCAATGAAACTGACGAGTCAGTAGGTGAATAGCAGAATATGAAGGATACTGCTGATACTGTGATGCCAACAGTTTTCACTTTGCATAGTACCAATCTAAGATTTCAGTGTTCAGCCAACACTTGAGCTCTAGCAGGTCCACTGATTATCATGAGCAGGAATCCTACATACTGCATGGACACTATTCCATCAAAAGGTACACTCACATATTTTCTTATATCTGGCCAATTTGCTGTTATTAATTAACCTATCTTGCACATTATGGTACATACTGTAAAAGGTAAAGTACAGGTACAGATATAGGTAGTACAATTTACTAACTGTAATTGCAAAGAAATTCGTGAACCTCCCATTAGTCAGGAGGTCTGGAATATGAGTGTGTCTACTGGCTTTTTTAATGTCTGAGATTTCTATATTGTTCCTCAGTCATTTGACTTTCAGTCATTATGCTTTCCTCACTGTGTCATTCCCTATTTCAGAAAATCAACTAGAACTTAGAAGTGTTTGGTGCAGGAGTGACTGCAACATTTTTACAAGCTGAAAAAGAAACTTGTTTACAATATATAAAGTTACTTTTCTTAACAGCTTTGACTGAACCTCAAATTAGATGTATGGCTTAGCAGATATTACCTTTGCAAAGAGAGAATCTCATGTCCAGGGTTGTGGTGTATTGTTTTTCATTTGCTTTGATAATTTTTCAACTTGGTTACATGGTACCAGAACATTTTTGGCCTGTCTGCTGTCTTATGATAAATTTTGCCAGTTCCTAGACAGTTACATACAGTTATATCTGTGATGCATTTGATAACGAATATTGCTGTCAATCCTTTTCCATTCATTTTTTATTTGCAAGACAACTGCTTCCTACTTAATACATCTGTAGGTTTGATTGTTGTTCTTAGAAGACAGAAGACACACCATTTTTCAGGCGAATGCTTTGCCTTATGTGGTATTTTTTCATGTGTATTTCATGAAGGTATAGATGTCTAGATCTGTTGCTAGCTTGATTTAGGTAGTGTGCTATTTCAGTCTTCTCATATCAGTATTTGGTCTATCTTCCATTCAAGCTACCTGCCAAAATGACATAGTATTCTGGATATCCTGAGTTGATTAAAGTAATTTATGTGCATTGATTTCATGACTGACTTCTAAGAACCCATGTCAGTGGACTTTGCATGGCCAAGTTTTGTAAGCATGCATTTTTTAACTAGCTAGTTCTTTATGTTCCACATTTTCCCTTGGTGCATGTGATATGTATTATCTGTCCACTATATAGTATCAAGTGTTGGTTTGTGTGAGATTCATATTTTTTGAAAGTTCCTGCTTCTACAGTGTTTTTAGGTGTTGTTACAAATAATGCATTTTGCAAACAATATTTGTTAGCAATGGTTGAACTGTTTTTGCCTAAGATAGGGTGTTATACTGGAATTATTTTTCTTTTCTTGATATCACCTTTCATTATTACTTTTACATTGATAGAAGCTATTCTTGGGTTCAAGGTTAATTTTTTTGTCATATAAAACCACACACAGCAATGCAGTACAGAATGAAATTGCATCACATGGACCAATTATGTAAAAGAATATAAACAAGAAAATAAATAAGAAAAATAATGAGAATAGACAAGAATAAACAACAGAGAATCACTAACATACAGACATACATACAAATTTACATAAAAAACACCATTCAGTACAATATAATCTGATGCACACATTTAAATTAACAGGCCAAAACAAAAGTTAATATTGTACTGTATTAATAGACTGATCATTATTTTAAAGTCTAATGCTTTATGTGATGAAACACTTATGAAATCTGGCAACAAAACACAAAAATTTCAAATTTGGACTCATTGCTCCAGAACACTT
The DNA here is from genome assembly GCF_016835505.1 of Polypterus senegalus. NCBI lineage: Eukaryota > Metazoa > Chordata > Cladistia > Polypteriformes > Polypteridae > Polypterus > Polypterus senegalus. The sequence goes on along the minus strand of NC_053159.1, from coordinate 108,625,824 downwards.
ACTGACACTGGCTGTAACTACATTCTTTCTTGGATTTTGTGTGCTGCAATCTCTTCTACATGTCTTGCCATTAAACGTTTTTTTTTAAGACACCTTGCATCATAAAGTACAGAATGTGCTATTGTGTCAAATGACTCTGCCAGATACACACACACACACACACATACAGTATATATATATACTAGCAAAATACCCGCGCTTCGCAGCAGAGAAGTAGTGTGTTGAAGAAGTAATGAAAAATTAAAGGAAATATTTTGAAAATAACGTAACATGATTGTCAATGTAATTGTTTTGTCACTGTTATGAGTGTTGCTGTCATATATATATATTTATATATATATATATATATACACATACATACTGTACATACATATACTGTACACACACACATTATATATATATCTATATCTATCTTATCTATCTGTATATCTATATATCTATATATTTATATATATATATACACACATACACACACACACATTATATCTATATATATATATATATATATATATATAGCAAAATACCAGCTTAGAGTAAGTACTGCCTTAAAAGTTTTATTAAGAAGAAAATGAAACCTTTTTAAACTGAGGGAAAATATACCAATAATTATTTGTTAAGGATCTCTTTGTATACCACATTGTGAGTTCGGCCCTCCGATTGTTATATGACCAAGCTGTGCGCTGAGCTTACTCTTAAGCATGCAACGTACAGTTGGCCATGTGAACAATAATCTTGTTTCAAATCTCACAGCTTGGATTGCTGCTGTCATAATCGGTTTGAGTTTCATGGATTGTTTCAATTACGACAGTATTTGTAGGACTTGTGTTGAAGTGACATTCGGCATCTGTCAAGCGTTGTAAGTAGACAACCAGTTTCATCGATAACTTCACATCCAGCTTTTGAGAGTTTAAACATTTATAAACATCAAAGTATCCACTACTGAAATCGTCACCTGTGAATCTAAGATGTTTAAGAGGCATTGGCGGTTGTCCAAAGGTGTAAAATATTTGTCCATTTCGGTACACTTGAAAGCGACAACCGAACAATTCAGCGGCAGCCATCAACTCACATGCAGAACCATAGGTGAAGGGCTTAAGCATTTCGCTCTTCTAGTGCTCCTGTGTAGTATAATTATCTCCTGTACCGTCATCAGTCCACACCTTGAACCTGTCCCAGTCATTCAATACATAAGACACAATGTTTCTCCAGATTTCAAGAGTGAGTCTGATATGGCTGTGCAATATGTAACACAGAGAATGGAAAAGATAGGTGCCATCACCAGGCATGGAAACCACTCAGTATTTGACAGTTATTTGATCGTTGGTGATCACCTCGATAGACATGTTAATGCGGGTACGGTTGGAATGATAAAGGAAATGGGTACCTGAACAATGTAAAGTAAGTCTAAAATACCTACACAATAACTATAATCGTAATAAATGAACAATAAAACAGCGGAGAAGCCGTGGATTAAATAAAAGGCTATAGTTATCAGCAGGGAGCGTGAATCCCGTGGCGAAGCAAGGAAGGGAATGAAGAGACTGGAGCGACGGACGGCCTTATATAGGCAGGCAGCCAACAACGTGGGAGGCGTTGGGATGGGGGACCCAACGCCACCTCACACGGTGACTGAGCTGCAGGCTATGGACATATATATGTACGTAAGTAAGATTCAGTTAGCGTTAGGAACCCACGTACCAAATTTTTTTAAGATGGGCCCATAAGTAACAAAGACTGTTGAAAAGTTCAATATGGCGGCCGACAGTGGCATCATACCACCGAAATAAGTACCAAATTTCAGCCTTCTACCTACACGGGAATTTGGAGAATTAGTGACGTTGGAAAGTTCAATATGGCGGTTGACAGTGGCGTCATACCACCGAAATAAGTACGTACATTGGTTTCGGCTAGCGCACGGAAGCCGCCTACCAAATTTCGTGAAGACGGGGCCATAAATAAGAAAGTTCAACATGGCGGACGTTGTTGACCGTTATGCGTAGAATTTCAAAATTAAACCTGCTTAACTTTTGTGAGTAAGCCGTAAGGAATGAGCCTTCCAAATTTCAGCCTTCTACCTACACGGGAAGTTGGAGAATTAGTGACGTTGGAAAGTTCAATATGGCGGCTGACAGTGGCATCATACCACCGAAATAAGTATGTACATTGGTTTCGGTTAGCGCAGGGAAGCCGCCTACCAAATTTCGTGAAGATGGGGCCATGAATAAGAAAGTTCAACATGGCGGACGTTGTTGACCGTTATGACCGTTACGTGTAGAATTTCAAAATGAAATTCCGAACAACAAATCCCAAAAAAGTTGGGACAAGGCCATTTTCACCATCACCATGTGGCATCTCCCCTTCTTCTTACAACACTCAACAGATGTCTGGGGACCGAGGAGACCAGTTTCTCAAGTTTAGAAATAGGAATGCTCTCCCATTCTTGTCTAATACAGAGATTGTTATTTTCATGGGAATTCTTACATATGCATTATTTTCAGTTTTACTTTAAAAACCTTTGGGGGAATGACATCTAACACCGCAAAGATAATTACAAAGTTTATAACTGATCACAACTGTCTCGACTAAAACTCTCCAAAATGTTCCCAGGGTATGATCCAACCTGCGATTGTTGCAACCAAGTCCCAGCCTCACTGGGTCACATGTTCTGGGCCTGCACCAAATTAACATTATTCTGGACAAAAATTTTTAATTACCTCTCAGACAGCCTTGGTCTCACAATCCCTCCCAACCCATTAACAACTGTGTTTGGGGTTCTTCCAGATGGGTTTAAAGTGGAGAAAGACAAACAAATTGTGATTGCATTCACTACACTTTTGGCATGCAGACTTATTCTGATAAACTGGAAGAACCCAAACTCTCCTCTTTTAAGTCAGTGGGAAACTGATGTGTTATATAATTTGAAATTGGAAAAAATCAAATACTCAGTTAGAGGATCCGTACAGACTTTTTTCAAAACATGGCAAGATCTAATCAGTAATATTTTAAAATAAGTTCATGAAGCACAGAGAACTTAAAGTTTACGCCGTTTGGCTTGCCTCTCAGGGGTGGGGATCGATCTGTTCTTTAACTCAATTTTTCTTTTTGTAAAAACTTGATTGCTTTGTATGAATTGCAATAAAATTAATAAAATAAAAACAAAAAAAAAACCTTTGTAAAAACAATACTTGTCCTTTATTTCCGGCCCTGGGCGTGGTTACATCTCTTTCTTGCAGGACGTATAACGGTGCTTGCGTTGTGAAGAGGAGGCGGCTAAACGCACACTAAGGAGATGCCATCGGATCATCTTCTGTCTTTCTGCTTCTGGCGAGCTGCCTGTTCTGCTTGTCGCATGTCGTTGTTTTAAAAGCTGGAAGCACATGATGCGTGCCTGCCAAAAGCAGTCTAACAACTGCTAAGTTAGATGTCCGTGGATTTGTTTTAAATGATGGCTCACTGCCTTGTCTCGCGTGACATTGTAAAAACAATACTTGTCCTTTATTAAAGGCCCTGGGCATGGTTAAATCTCTTTCTTTCAGAACGTATAACGCTGCTTGCATTGTGAAGTGGGGGTAGCTGCTGTTCCGCTGCCCGTCAATCATTTTAAAGCCAGTACAGCCGCTGTCATTTTTGCCATTTTGTGTCTCTGCTGCTCGCATTTTTGACGTGGGAGGGGGGGCTTGGTTTAGGGTCTAGGGTGGCTGAACGCACGCAAGGAGAAGTGGCTACGTGTTTTGCTTGTCATTGTTTTAAGAGCTGGGAGCAAGTTAAAGTGTCTCTCGTGGGACTTCAAATTGTCTTCTGAGAAGATCACGTCTCATCTCCCTAGTCTGCCTTCCCAAGATTTTTTTTTTATAATAGAGAGATATACACACACATATAAATATATATATATATATATATATATATATATATATATATATATACACACACACTGTATATTTAAATTCCTCTGCCCACTGTTGAACTACTCAGATGCCCAAACGTGTCCATGAATACTAAATGTGGACCAGTTAAAGGATGTTGTATTTACAAAAATAATGAATAGAAAGAATAGTTCATACATTAAGTAACAAACAAGCAAGTAAAACAATAAACATACAAGCTCTCTATACACATATTCACTGGTATTGATAGCATACTTAAAGCAGTTTACAGCACTACCACCAACCACCACAAACACCACCTTTTCACCTCCTCTGTCTTATTTTCACTATCTGATCTCTCTCTCTCTCTCTCTCTCATTCTCTCTCCCACCCTCTGTCTTTCTCTCTCTCTCCCTGATACTATGGAATCCTTGTCTAGTTCTTCTCCCAACTCCAAGGTCAATGTTCTGGTGATTGGAATGCCCTAGGCTTGACACATATAAGGACATGAATGTCCTTGGATACTCCTGGGTCCTCCTTATGGCCTCAGGTGTGTGCACCATCCTTAGTGAGCATAAGCTGCATTTTCAAAAATCACAGGCATGCTTAATTTATTTTACTTTTAGGTTCTCAACAGTTAACATAATTTTTGCCTGTTTCGGTTCATCCTTTGTATTGTGGCACATTTCTGCTTAAAACCTTTTTATATCAACAAGATAATTCCATTTAAGAGCGTTTATATTTGGGGAGAGAAAATATATAATTGTGATTTTCTTGGCTAAGGCTGCAGAATTCCTCTTACTCAGCTATAATAAATAAATCACTGGATTAAAGGCATGTCAGACAGCCAAATGGCCAGCAGGGAACCGGAAAGCTGCCTCTGGTGACATTTTCTCAACTTCAGATGACTTTTTGCTGGTTTCACATGTGAGGCCTTCTATTTTTGCTTGGACAGGACAATCCCAAATCTGTTTACTTAGCTACAGCAATCAATTAGGCCATTATTGATTATGTAAATACGCTGCACACTCTGTTACATTTTCACCTGCGTATGAATTGACTTGTATCTCCAATCTGTTGCTGACTTAGAATCGATAAGTTTCAGTGATGTCATACAGTGTGACTTCAGTAATTAAATTAGAACACAATACACAATTTTTATTATTAATGTACAAGATAACCTTTTTGTTGTACTGCTGTTTTAAATGAAACCCCAACTTCAAATGCTGTTTTTTTATGTGGTCTGGCTCAGCCAGCTGAAATCTCTTGAAAATCCAAGGTTCTCACAAGCTGGAGCCAACAGCTCATTCTTCTAAGTGTTGCTTCAGGTGATCAGTACCTGATTGATTCCTGCTCAGAAGCTATGCCAGTTTTTGAATGGTTACTAATTGACATTTGTAAAGACTCCACAATGTGTGCTTATTCAGTTGAGATCAGTTAATTCACTCCTTTTTGTATTTATTTTATTTTCCTTTACCAGTTACCAGTATTTTTAAACATTATTAATGGGTCATTATTTATTTTTAGATATTATTAATTGATTGATATTTATTTTTATGGCAGTTAAACTCTTGTGATAGAAAGACGATACAGAGATTATTTTCCATAATTTAAAAAATGAAATCCACTACTATAAAAGATAAGAGTCTCTGTGTTTGTTGGTTGTTAAGTTTCTGCCATTCCAAAAGACGCCGATTCACAAACATTTTTAGTAATAAAATGCATTGCATTTGGCATTTTCAACAGATGCCACATCACAAACATTAATGGTGCTTTTACGAATCCCATACCAAATGGTGTATAACAAAGGAATATGCATTGCGTGGTGCACTTCAGAAGTTAAAGCTGAGGTCTACGTTACTCTTAAACGGGTAGCACAGTTACTGATGAGGCAATGTACTATACCTTTAATAAACCTATGACATTAAATTTTTTATAAATAATAGCTGCAAACTAAAGGAGCTTTTACAATATTATTACAGGGGGTCCTCGGGTTACGACACAGTTCCGTTCCTACAACAGTGATGTAACCTGAATTTTGGTGTAAGTCGAAACACACTTTAGCCTAAGTCACTTATCTATCTTAATACATTTGCAAAATCATAATTTAGAACATAAAAACACAAAGGACATAAATATACTGTACTGTACACTGTACTGTAGTAACAGAAAAAATAAGTGTAAAAAAATGCTTACCTTTATTCCTTCTCATGTCTCAATTTTTTTTACGTTTTTATGGGAGTGAGTGTTGTAAATTGAAACGTTGTATGTCAAAACATTGTAACCCGAGGACCCCCTGTATATACAAGGTGCATCAAATATATTACACTGTAAGATTAAGTGATCCACATTAAAAAGGGTACAGTTTACCATTGACCACTCACCACTTTAAATATGCCCATTCATTTATTATTTTTGAACAGTGCTATCCATCCTTTTTTAGCACACTTATCCAGGGGCACTGGTGCCTGTGCTAGTAACACTTATGCAAGGTAGGAGAACCCATCCATCACAGGGATTGCACCAAGACTCACTGAACCAGCTCAGAATTACTAGTTAACCTAACCTGCATCTCTTTGGGATGTGGGAGAGACCAGTGTACTTGAAGAAAAACCCTTGCCAGCTGGGGAGAGTGTAAACTTCACAAAGGGAGTGATCAGGCCTGAATTACCTAGTTAAGTTTAATAGCAAGAGACATGAAATACCAGATCATATTCCAGAAAACCTGCATGTGTACCTGTTGATCATATTGTGTAATCTATCGATAAATTGGCTTATCAGCCACTGCTTTTTAAAGAGCCACTAATAGCATACACAATCATAGAATGCTTTTCATAGCATGTAAGATCACATAAAATTATTAAATATACAAACTGATCTTTTGTCTATCCATTTTCTGAACCTGCTTAATCCAGTTCAAGGTCGAAGTCTATTTTGGCCACATCAGGAATATAGCAGGAACTTGCCATTTATAGGGTGTTAGTCTACCAAAGGGCACCTTAATTTAGGCCTCCACTACAAGTCAATTTACAGTTGCAGATCAAACTGACTTGAAGACATCTAAGATGAAATAAGAAAAATAGGGTATCTAGTATGCGTGTGTGATATGCATTGTTTACAATTATATCCTAACTGCTGTTATAACAAAGTGCGAGATTGAATTATCGAGTATGTAACTTGCTTTGCAAAAAAAAGAAACAGTTCATTCACTAATGCAATAGTATAGACCACTGCGCGTGCGCAAATCGAGTTGCCTAGGTGTGCACGTCCAGCAAGCCGCAAGTTAGCATCACTCCCTGCCTCATAATGAGTGAACAAACAGCACCATATGATAAAACAGCCTCGCCATCTACGTCGTCAGAGTTAATTGCCAGACATGGTACATTCTCACTCGCATGGCAGTGGTTTGGTTTTGAAAAGACTGATGTTGCTTAATAGACGGCAAACTGCAAACTATGTGGTAAATCGGTTGCCGTTAAAGACAGCTCGACAACTAACTTGTTTTACCATTTATGAACTAACCACTGCACAGAATACGAAGAATACGAAAAGCTTAAGGAGTCAACTGTCCAGCACAAGTCTAAAGTAACCAACGTACAAGCACAAAAACAATCTCAGCAAACTTTAGTGGACTCATTCTGCAAAAAAAGTGCCTTATCACAAGAAAAGCAACAGATGGCATGACATAACAAACGCTGTCACCAATTACATCGCAAAAGATATGGTGCCAATTCAAGTAGTTGAGAGAGATGGTTTTAAACAACCTTTGAATACTTTAGACCCAAGGTACACACTGCCTGGCCGAAAATATTTCATTCAAACAGCTCTGCCTGAGTTGTATGATTCGTGTCATCAAACTCTGATGCATAAACTGCTAAAGGTTTCACATTTTGCTACAACAACGGATTTATGGTCAAGCCGAACATCGGAGCCATACCCTTCCCTGACGGTGCATTTCATTGACGAAAACTGGCAACTGCAAAGCTTCTGCTTGCAAACATCCCACAAGATTACCCTGGTGACAACATTGCGCAAGGTCTGAAAGATGTGCTGGCATCATGGTCACTGCGAGAAGTCCGCATGGTTTGCATGACAACAGACAGTGGGGCTAACGTTGTCAGTGCACTACAGATTAATAACTGGAAGAGCCTACCTTGTTTTGGGCATAGGCTTCATATTGCGATTGGTGAGTAATTTGGGGTTCCTCTATAAAATACAGTTTAGGTTAAATTGATCTTATTTATTATGACGTTTAAAAATACAAAAAGACCAGGGGCCTCATGTATGAACAGTGCGTACGCACAGAAATGTTGCGTAAGAACTTTTCCACGTTCAAATCGCAATGTATAAAACCTACACTTGGCGTAAAGCCACGCACTTTTCCACGGTACCTCATGCCTTGTCGTACGCAAGTTCTCCGCTCGGTTTTGCAAACTGGCGGCACCCAGCGTCAAAGCAGTGCTACTGTTCCTGTGTGATTACTCATTATTTTCATGACGCGGCTTTATAAATACACAGAAACTAACCGCATATTGTTTATTAGTGTAATGCATCTGATTGTAATTAACTCGTAACAATATAATGGTTCAGGGAACAGCCATAGTATTCCAAATACCATAACTGCTTTAGCGTTGTTACTCTCACTTCTTCTTCTTCTTCTTCTTCTTCTTCTTTCAGCTCCTCCCGTTAGGAGTTGCCACAGCGGATCATGTTTTTCTACTATATTACTCTCACTGCACGACTCGGAGTATTTATATCACTGTATCTGAGTGTGAATCACAGCAGCAGCTGATCGGAAAGAGAATTATCGGTATACAGCTTTAAGGACACGCTGTCTCAGCCACTGCAAAACGTTTTAAAGCCTTTCCTGTACAGACCTCGCGGTTCAGAAACAGTTTCATCCCAAGAACTTTAAATGCACTCAATCAATTGCTCCTTGTAGAACGGTTTGTACTTATAAGTACAATCACCCTACTGTAAACTTGCACTATAGTAATAATATCGCACAACCTGAGCCACTTTATAAAGCGCGTATTTACATATGATGACGATATCATTTTTAAGGTGAAATGCAGCAAAATATGTTTGTTAAATTATACACATAAAACTTTAACTTCATTTAAATAATCTATATTCTTCACTGGGAGTGTCATGAAGGATAGAATAATTAAACATGTACTACGAAGATATTTCAATGTTCTTTAAACGTTTTGAAGAATTAGTGCTAAGCTTACAGATGGCTTAACATCTATTACAGAGCTGATTGTGTGGCGATCGGTTACTTGGGGAAAGAAAAGCACTGACTGCAGTGACGGCTACGCCAATATATATTGAATATAAAACAGAAAGAGAAAATAACAACACAGCTAAAAACGCAGCGACAAATTTCGACAATAAATTATTTCATCAAAGTGAAACACATGTTTAATAACGTGCTTTAACTCCTATCATCATGAAAATGACATCACGTATACATCTCAGTATTTTAGTTATTCAGAGAGCTGTAATATCACAAATGTAATGGATTCTGTGTCCAGTTGGAGGAAGAGAGCCAGTTTAAGAAGCAAGTAGTGATTCACACACATAGAGCACATACGAGTAGAAGATCAAATACAAAACAAAGCATTTAACGTGCTACTTTAATTACGATGTGATTTGAGAAACTGGTTAATTAAACGATTTTAAGATGAAGTTTATAATGTTCTACTAAATGACAAAATAAACTACGTGATTAAAGTGGAAATGTCGAGATTGAAGTTGACATTTCGTGCTTTTTCCCCACCGTGTGCCTTTTTTCTCTGTACCCTAATAAACTTTCATATGACACTCAGACAGTGGGCTTACAACTCTTCTTTTCACGGCAACTTTGATATGTGACTTCTTTTTATTTCCGGCACTGTGCGATTTTGTGAATGTGAGCTTTCAAGTTTCTCCAACACGCTATGTCACTCGATCAACTTTATTTTGTTGATTATACCACGGTTTATTTGAACAAATAGTATGTTTTTCCTTTGCCTCCACTTGGTATTCGCTGAAATTCTTATATTTTCCCCGTACCTTTCCCATTGTCTTTTCACAGAAGGCTGCGCTTAAGGGCGATTTATATTGATTTGCATATTCAAATAGGCGTAATTCTGGGAGGATTTGGGGCGTTACATAATGCGCGTGCACGAGCGTTAGTTTTCACGCTGATCGGGATTTATGTAACGGAAGAACGAGGAAGTTGGAGTACGCACAGATTCCTGCATCTGGATTTTTCTGTGCGTAAGCACATTTCGGCTTTTGTGCTTACGCCATGTTATAGTGCGAGTTCTACGCACGGCGTTATACATGAGGCCCCTGATAAGTAACGTTATAGATGGCAAAAGTATAATTCAATATAATTTCAAATAATACATTACATTATCTGGGAATTATCGTTATCGTCAAAGTCCAAGAAAATATAGAGAGATTTTTTTTCCCAGTATCGTACTCTAGTATCTAGAGTAAAACCTTTGCAGAAGTAAGAGAAGTATGTAAACTCCACACAGTTAATGACAGGATTGGTATTCAAACCCATGTCTCCCAGAATTGTAAAATAGTGAATCTGTAACCTCTTTTTATTTTTTTAAGAGTGAAAATATCATTTATTTGTAAATCATATTTTTACAAGTTTGGTGAGCTTTGAAGATGATTTGATATCATACAGGTAGCATGCAGAGGGATAATGTGGTTCTATTTTTGTTCAAGTAAAGTAACATTCTAAACCTTTCGTGCCCTGTTGATATAACAGGAAGATGTTAAAAAGAGAATTACAGCTGACCAATGTAAAGGTATAAACACATAAATGATTATTTTACTGTCTATAAAGGTAGGGTCGAAATTTGAAAATATTTCATAGATAATAAATGGAAGCTTTCACTACAGCAGAGATGCAGGATTCACAGATCAGGCTGCTGTTGGGTATGTCTTCAAGACTTCACAGTGATAGGTGGCATATTTCTTCAAGGATCAAAGTTTAGTAGGCCAGCATTAAGTAATTTGAGATAAATGACTGCTTTCAAATCCAAAGTGGCTTCCTTGATGATTGGATGATACAATATTAGTGGAGAAACACAACCACTTACAAACTTTGTTATCTTTTTTGGTTCAATCATAATTTATCTGTGTTTGCTCCCACCTTTATAACCTATTCGTAAAAATATGCTAACTAGATTTCAGTTAGGACGTTCATGTCAAAGTAATACTGTAGATTTTTACCTTGCGGTTGTGTAGCTCACACCTGAGAAGCATGTTGCAGTACATTTGTTTTTATTATTTCTGAGTATCTCTTTGCAAATGAATAGTACAATACTGAGTTTGGAAAACAGGGTTACCAAAAGATTCTGTCCAAAACAAAAGACTTTAACTTTTTGTATCAGCTTTAAGTCAGTTGTTATTATATCTTCCTTCATTCACAGTACCCTTATTTCATGCTTGGCCTAACTTAGACATCATTTGTATGATAAACAATTGTGACAAGCCATAACCTCCTGAACATCTTCCACTGCCTTCCATCTGATGACCAGATGAGACACTCTGTAGGCTTACATAGTTTTGAAGACTAATATTCTAAACATAACAAATAGCACCTGACCCATAAGCAGAATGAAGCCATTTACCTTCTTCTTAAATATTTGATTTTTCACCTGTTCCCTGAGATTACCCTCATGGTACCAGGAGCATTACAAAAAAAGTTCCCATTATGAAACTATAACTTTTTTGTCAAAAATTGTACCTCCAAGAACATTTATCTCCTATGTGTAGAATACTTAGGCAACACTCTAGTCTGTCTTGTACATCTTCTGCAGACAATACAGAAATATATTTCAGTTAAATAGAGGCTCAGTGGGCAGCATGGTGGTGCAGAGGTAGCGCTGCTGCCTTGCAATAAGGAGACCTGGGTTCATTTCCCGGGTCCTCCCTGCATGGAGTTTGCATGTTCTCCCCATATCTGCATGGGTTTCCTCCAGGTGCTCCGGTTTCCTCCCACAATCCAAAGACATGCAGGTTAGGTGGATTGGCGATTCTAAATTGTCCTTAGTGTGTGTGCTTGGTGTGTGTGTGTGTGTGTGCCCTGCAGTGGGCTGGCGCCCTACCTGGAGTTTGTTCCTGCCTTGCACCCTGTGCTGGCTGCGATTGGCTCCAGCAGACCCCTGTGACCCTGTGTTAGGATATAGCGGGTTGGAAAAAGACTGACTGACTAGAGGCTCAATTACAGAACCTTCATTTAAATTGTGTTTTGCTTTTTTCAAAAATGGCTTTAGCATTTATTCCATCAAGAACCCCGTCAATTTATTCTCACACCTGCTTAATCCAATTTAGGGTCACCTGAAGCAGGAGCCAACCCCAGCATAATATGCTCCTAGAGAGCATGCCAGTCCATTGCAGAGTACTCTGTAAGAGATGCATTTTTGTATTTATGTTAACAAAGCAGCTTTGACTCTAAAATTGTTCTTGTCTTTTATGGTCTGAGTGACTCACAAGGTCATTCAAAGGAAATAAGTGCCAACGTGCCACTGGCAGACCCAAATTACAAAGTAAAGACTGGGTTGCCTAACAAGTAAGAAAAACCAGACAGGGAAGAAGAACATGCTTAAAAAAGAAGTTTATCATCACTTTCCAATTCTAGAGTTAACCAGAATGTGATAGAGATGTGGTTTATATTTATGGGAAGTCCAGCCTCTAAAGCAATGGGAATGGAGCCTCACATCAGGTTGATTGGCATAATTCTCGGATGAGTAGTGCAATGGATAGTGTTATTGTTGCACTCCAGTTGAACTGCTGACAGCTGTAGCCTCTGTATGAAGATTCTGCCTTGGTGAAGAATTTACTGTTGATCCTCAGGTTTAATTACAGGGTTTAAATTCTTATTGTTTGATTGTTGAAAAAAAATTAGACAGAATTGAAAAATGATGGATGGACTGTCCTCTCTTTCAGGGTTGGTTCTTGTCTTGCTTTAGTGGGGTCTAGCTCCTTCCAACTGTACTAACCCAGAGACCTGTTAAAAGATCAAAAATTGGTTGATGAATAATGCTCCCAGGTGTAGTTCACGATGTCTGGTGTACATATGCGTTTTCTGTTTCTAGCCAACTACTGACTGAGTCCTGTATTATAGAGAGCAGAGGAAGAACAAAGCCATGACACAGTGCTGTTCTGTTACTGGGCACAACTAAAATTATACATACAGTATTTGTTATTTTTGTTTTCTAGTTATTTGAGGTAAAATAAATTCAATACCACTGCAAAATGAAATACAGATAGCCTCAGATGGGTTGAGGGAAAATATTTTCACTGCATGTAAATACAGTATCTTTATGGTACAAAATGTATGGTTTGTGTATTGCTCTCTAGTTGGCAACTGCCTATTCCAAAATAAATCTGTATACAATAACAACTTAGAAACAGAGAGAACAAATGGTGTTTACTTTATGTGGTGCCTTTCATAGTAAATAGCATTCCAACATCCATACTTGTACATTCCATCACAGTGTTTACAAACAGATGTTGTATGCAGCTGGCAAGAGATTGCCAGAACCTGTATTCTCGTGCTGTCCATTTTGAGGCCACAAGGCCACAGAGTTCATTTAGCTTTTAGAAACCTAAAAGACAGTTACTATTTTTTAAGTTCTAAAGTTGCTGCTCACATTAGCTTTAAATATTGTAGTTATCTAAAATGGAATGAGCTCATGGCTGCTTCTTATGGAGACGCTGTATGTACACAGAATTGTCTACTAAGAACACCTTTGACAAATATTTCAGTGTTTTGTAAGAGTTGCCTGGCTACAGGCGATTGCAACACATAGTGACGAGCGAAATGATTTACATGAAATTGAATTCAGTCAGTTATTTTTCTAACCTGTATTGTCCTGAACAGTGTTGCGAGGAGTGCTGGAGCTTATCCCAGCCAGCTCAGTGCACAAGGCAGGAACAAACTCTGGACAGGAGGCCAGTCTTTTGCAGGGCGAACACGCATACATACACACACCCCAACCACACAACGGCCAATTTAATAGCGCCAGTCCAACTAACCTTTATGTCTTTGGTCAGTGGAAGGAAACCAGAATTCCTGGAGAAATCCCATGCACATATGGGGAGAACATGAAAACTCCACACAGGGAGGACCAGGGACGTGATCCCTGGTCTCCCACCATAGCGCCTCATGAAACTGAATTCTTCCAGCAACATTTATGACATTGACAAAAGAAGAAAGGTGTTTAGTTGCTGTGTGGAAGAGTTTTCATCCATTAATTCTGCATGTATCTTCCATTTATTAATGAAATAAAGATTTCTATTGGAAAAAAAAATCACTAGACTCATTTCTTGTTACATCAAGAAATCTGTGTGGTGAGATTTATTGCAAAGAATACGCAGTAAATGTGAACACTGATTTATTTTAGTGAGTCTTTGTATAAAAATATGCAACATGTCACCTTTTTAAAAAACTGGGCTTCTCCAAGATGGGGTAAATGAGAGGCATAAACAGAATTGATCTTCCTGGTGTTCTAAGGATTACCTGTGTTCTGCTCCTACAGTAGAAAACACAGGTAAAATGACAGTGTAACCAAGGATTTAGGGAGCAAAATTTTATGTTTTCTACCCCAAACATCCTAGTTTTGCATTTTAGCAATTGTGAGATTACCTGTGTAAAAGGTTTTATTGTTAATTTTGCAAAACTATATGCAAATTGAAGCTTACCTGTTTCACTCAGTTGCCAGAGACAAAGGTGACACCATGATAGCTTATGATAGGGGACACTCCTACTGGAGTCTAAAGAAAAGAAAGCCCACACTAGAGTGTAGAAACATATTCCACATAGGGGATCATTGGCAGTTGTCCCCACAGTCCTATCACAATAAAAAGTGCCTTATAATTAAAACCTCTATGGGCAACAGAAAGGGAGTGAGTGAGTGTGTCTTCCTGGGCGACTTTTAGATTTCCTCATAATATTACAGGACAGCAGTTAGCCACATTGTAGATCATCAGTCAGCAGTAGGGTAAGTTCAAACCTACTGCTCAGGAGAGAAAAAGAGAGCCTGGAAACCACCTTGGATGTTGGCTTTTTTAACATTCTAGAAACACTGTGGACAATTACAGAGTACTAATTTATTGTAGTAATAGTTGTAGAGGGTCACTCCTCACTCCTGGATGTGATTGCATGTCTTGACATTGGATGGAGCTTAAAGGCTTCTTTTTGTCAGATGCTGATTCAGGCAACTGCAGACCCCCAGGTCACTGATAATAAGCAAAGATGCAAAAAGAAGTAGTTTGTTAGAAGCTGAGAAGGGAGCAGGTTGATACTTGATGGGGGTGGATGAGTGGTGAAGCTATCCTATTAAACATAAAGAAAGCCTGGGTAGTTAGACTTCATTTTTGTTCTTTTTTGCTACTTTGTGCTCTTTTTATAATCATCGGTCCTTTCCCAAAAATGGTCCCTAAACACAGCATTGTTCGTAATTTTGAACATTAAAGAGTGTTCAGGTTTGGAATAATGTTAACAAAAATTAGCGGCACTAAAGCATCAAAATTACTAATAGAATGCAAGCATATTTGCACTGAAAAATGATCCAGAACACAAAAATCCAGTCAAATATCTGTCATCCTCCATCATCACAGCTCAAGATCTTTGTACTTTAGATGTCACCTTTTACTCCCATATCTCCAACAGTCAAAGCACTGTGCCAAGAACATCTTCTCTAGTGCATACAGGCTAATTCTCAAGCCCCAGGACTACTGTAGGTTCCTTAAACACACCACAGAGTGAGCTGTCTCATAAGTGGTTTTCTCTTGCAGGATATGGTAAATAGAACAAAATTGCAATTCTGTGAACCCCTACTTATACTACAAGAGAAACTGACTATTTAAGTTCACGAATGGAAGAAACAAGACACTGTAGGATTTAAGCTGAGCTCTGACCTCCCTCGAAGTGTGGTTTGTGTAATGTAATGAAATCAGTGTTGCTAATGTTTTGGATTTCTAAGGAATAAATAATAAAAAGTGGTTTTACTTACTTCAAAGTATAAAATCATACAGAGAGTAGGCTTGTATGACAATATCACATTCAAGTATGGAATATTGGTACACTTTTTTATTCGTATTGGTAAACATCTGTTCAGAGCAGCATCCAAGCTCGGTACCACATGTGTCTGTGGCTAGCATTTCTCAGGAACGCTCTGATCCTGCTTCATTTTGCCTGTAATCTGATGCTTCCTGGCCTTACTTAGGGACCAGTAGACATGTGATGATCACTCTCTTTCTGACTGGCTTTGCCTTTGTGATCTGTGATCTCTCTCTTTTGCTGTCTGTCTCTTTAGCTCATTGGCTTTCATTTTGCATCTGGGGGGTCTTTAATCTTTTTCACACTGGTCTTTATGTGATAGTCTGGCATTTTTGTTATCTCATTCTGACTCCCTTTGTTTAGGCCCCCTGTGACCTACTTCTTACTGTCCTTGGCTTGGTGATCAGGAGTTTGTTTGATCTTACTTCGGTCCTGGTCAGGGTTCATGGTATTCTGTGATTCAGATTGAATAGTCTTGCCTTTGGCTTGATGGTGGATACTGTCTCAAGTGTTTATCCTTAGTGTGTGATAGCCAGACAAGCAGACTCTAGGGGCAGTAATAATGTGAAAATGGTAAACAGCCTGCCATTATGCAACTTAGAAATCATTTATCTGAGCCTCTAATATGGCTTTTGCTTTTCAAACAACATTTAAGCAACTGGTTAGGACAAATTTATTTTTAGAAATGTTCAGTTTCTTTTGTGAAGTATTCTTTCTTGATATCATTTTCAATGTGATTAGACATTAAATTGTATTTCAAGTAGAACCTGTAGTCCTATGTTTTATTTTTACCATGGTGTTGGTGTTATTTGCAGCAGGTATATACAAAACATATACCTTTTTTCTGTATTTTGTGATGTTTGGCACCCTCTTACTAATAAGAATATTGTTGCTAAAAAATATTATTTACGTCATAGCTGTCAATTGTGATAAAATTAAACAAAATCTTTTTACTGCTTAAATCTTTCCCATTAATTAAAAGTGAATAAAGCAAACATAAATTGGTACCTTGCTGTGTATATTTATAGAAAGTACTGTACAGTAAATGCCATCCATACCACTGCACAAACGTACCGTACACCTGAAAGTCTCAGCAGGCAGAAAAAGGCCTTTTTGAAAAACCTGTCCACCTTTCCACAGCATACCTTTTGGTCCTCTCAGCAACTTTTCCCTCTCTGTGGCCTTCAGCTGTCAACCTTATATTTTTCACTACAACGTCATTACAATTATTAAAAATTTAACTGTTGTGCTTTGTATGCTAGTGTAACATAGCTCAAGAGAACTGAGCCCAATACAGGATGAGCAATTGCAGTCAAAAGCCAGAACAGTCACTTGAGGACAGGATGTCCCTTTTGACTTGACAGTTGCTTTTCATTCTCCATTGGTTAAGGGCAGGAGGACCCAAGAGCCTTTCTTAATGGGGAAGAGCAACTCACTGCAAAGCCACAAACCAAATAAGATGAAATTCATTACACTATTAACTGTCAAACCCAATTTATCTTGAACTTTTTTAAAGAGAGTTGCTCCATTACTAATTCACCACCATGTTAGCTATGGAATAATGAAGATAACCATTGTGACAGATAGGGTTTGCTATCGCTCCCTTGAACCCCTGTCCACGACTCCAGACACTAGGTAAAAGTCCAAGAAGTGACTTTATTCAAATGCCACAGTGCACAAAGCACCCTCTCCTCCACAATACTCATAAATCAATCACAAATAACAATAATAAACAATCCTCTGACTCCCAGACACGTTGCCACCCTTCCACCCAGCTCAGCTCGCCGTCTGGGAGCTCTCATAATCCTTTTATATATCCTGACCCGGAAGTGTGTCCAGTCCGTCCATGTGACTCTCAATCACTTCTGGGTCAGGTACAAGTCCTTTTCTTCTCCTCCCGGAAGCACGTCGCTCTTCCTCTGACGCACTTCCAGGTTATAGGGCACAAAGAAGTCTTCGGTCCTCCCTGCAGCTCCCTCTTGCGGCCCCTGTGGTATCCAGCAGGGTCTTGTATAAAAACTACATATCCCATGACTCCCTGCTGGTCTTCGGGGCACCTCCATACTGCAGGGAGGGCTCCATCTGGCGGCCTGGGGATATTGGCCGGGATTATAAGCCGGCCAAAGATCACACCATGTATAAAATTGATTGATCATAAACTTAATATACCCTCTTGTAAGTGGTGTTGTCTACTGGTTCCAGTATAATTCTCCATTCTCCAGTGTGTGCTTTTAAAGATTAAAATGAAAAACAAATTTTGCAGTTCTCTTGGTTTGGTTAATTACTACAACCTACCTTTTTCATTTATTTTTAAAAGTCAGTTGACAATCCATGTTAGTCACATGACTCAACAGAGATTCTTCCTATAATTTTCACTAGTTTTCCTGTGTACATGTTTCATTATTTAGTTGGACATGGATTAACTAGTATTATCAATTACTACGATTAGACTGTAGTCTGAGCACTAGAGTGTTTTACTTTCCTTACCCTGTTACAGCTGGTGATCTTTTTTAGTCCAGAGGATCGCTTTTTGCTATTCACTTTACAGATTTTACTGATGATGTATTTTTAAATAGCATTGTAACTAGAATTGAACACAGAACTCCAAAGGGTGATCTAAATAGTACAGTCTGTGTCTTGTGAGCAGCCACTAGGTAAAGTATGAGGTAACACAAAAAACAATTCTAATGACTAAAGATTAATTTTAACAATTATTAATAAAACAAACATATCTAAGCTTTCATTTTAATGTTCGTTAATATTAATCAAGAATGTAACCTAATTTTTTTTTGACAGAGTTGGCAGTGTGTGATTCATCCTTCTTTAAGAAATAAACACAGAAATAGGCTGAACATGGCAAAAAAATCTTCACTTAGTTATCAAACGTGGAGCCTGCCATAAAGGCCCTCTGTGGCATGAAATATGGACAACCTTCACAGTACCTTTTAAACATTAGTGGTTATCTTTTTTAACCTGAAGTTGTATGTAAATGAGTTATTTTTCCTGTGTCTTTTGATATGAATTTATGTGTAACTGATTAATATTTGTAAATTAAAAGTATCGAAATTGTATACTTTTTATATTTTTATTCCATACAAACAATATAAGTTGTTTTACATTAGAATATAGTTCATTTAGAAAAAGCAACAGTGTCAAATAAGAAAAATAAAAAGATGCACAAACTATCCATAATACCTTGTTAGAAGCACCAAATACAGTGTGAGAGGGCCGAAAAAAAAGTATCACTTTAAGAAAAAAAAACAAACAAACGAACAAACTTTATTTGTTCCCAGGGGGAAATTTGGCTTTTTACACAATCAATATACACAATCTATATATGTGTGTGTATATATATATATATATATATATATATATATATATATATATATATACTGTGTATATACACATACAGTGGGTATAGAAAAGAATCACCCCTTCGAAATATTCCCATTTTTTTACGTAAAAGCCTTAACTGAAAACACACACAAAAAATATTTCTTCCCAGCTTTACTTACTCAATGCAACCTATAACATCCAAGTGAAAGATATCACAGTTACAGTTCAGAAAAATTATAAAAAATCAAAAACAAGACATACTGAGATTAATAAAGGATCACCCCCCAATACCAATATTTTGTTGAGCCACCTTTTGCTTTAATGACAGCCTTGAGTCTGTTGGGATACTGCTCTATCAGCTTTGCACATCTAGATTGTGTAATATTTGCCCACTCTTCTTTACAGAACAGTTCAAGTTTGTTCATATTGAATGGTTGTGTTGGTGGACTGCAGTCTTCAAATCTTCCCACAGATTTTCAATGGGATTTAGTTCTGGGCTCTGACTGGGCCACACAAAGACATTCACTTTTTTCTCCTTCAGCCACTGTGTGGTCAATTTTGCTGTGTGCTTCCATTTTTCCTTCTATCCTAACGAGAGCCCCAGGCCCTGCGACAGAGAAACACCCCCACAACACGATGCTGCCACCTCCATGCTTTACTGTAGGTATGGTGTGTTGTGGATGGTGAACTGCATTGGATTTCTGCCAGATATACCATTTGCTATTGAGGCCAAATAGTTCGATTTTGGTCTCATCTGACCATAAGACCTTTTCCCACTTGGCATCAGAATCTTCAAGGTGCATTCTGGCAAAGCTCATATGAGCCTTGATGTGGCTTTTTCCTTGCGACACTCCCAAACAAGCCACAATTGTAGAGCGCTTGTGAAATTGTTGTCACATGCACACAATGACCAATCTTTGCCATAAAATCCTGTAACTCCTTCAAAGAGGCCATTGGCCTCTTGGTAGCCTCTCTTACCAGTTTCCTTCTTGCTCTTCCATCCAGTTTGGAGGGATGGCCGGATCCAAGGAGGGCCAGAGTACCAAACACTTGCCACTTCTTTATTATGGAGTTTACTCTGCTCCTTGGGATTGATAAAGCCTTTGAAATTCTGTCTCCTGCCTTATGTCTGTCCATAACCCTATCCCTGAGATCTTTTAAAAGTAGCTTGCCACCCATAGTCAGTTGTTTGCTGTCCGTTGTACTACCGAGCAAGGGAATGAATGCTCCAGGAGCAGCTGCTTCTATGCTTCACTGATTACAATTGATCACAGATGGAAGCCAGTAACCATGGTGTGCAATGGAAATGGTGGTTACTTACACCTGATTAAGTTTACAAATATTGTTTGGTTGATCCTTTATTAATCTCAGTATTTCTTGTTTTTTATTTTTTATAATTCTTCTGAGCTGTAGCTGTGATATCTTTCACTTAGATGTTATAGATTGCATTGAGTAAGTAAAGCTGGAAAAAATATTGGTTTGTGTGTTTTCATTTAAGGTTGTAAAGCAAAAAAAATGGGAGTATTTTGTAGGGGAGATTCTTTTCCATACCCACTGTATATACACACACTATAGTCTCAACACACACCAGAATAACTAAAAAGAAAGAAAATTAAAAAGAAATAAAAATTCTCACTTGGCTGTCACAGGCATTATGCAGGCACATTGCTGTTTGTGTAAAGGAGCCCCAGTAGCATTTATTGACTTACTTCTGCTGAATAATTTATTGGCCTAAAGTTCTCCGTGTTAGTGTGTCAGAGAGAGGATATGTAGCATTGTTCATAATGGCACTGTTTTATTTTAATTCTCTCTTTGGTGCTACTTCAAGGGGGTCCAGAATGTGTCCTATAAATGAGCTTGACTTTTTAATTAGCTTATTGATTCGATGGGCCTCTCCTGAAGTGATGTTAACAGCAAATTACACCACAGCATAGAAGATTGCACTGGCCATAACAGAGTTGTAAAAGATGAAGGATGTCACTTCCCATATTAAAGGAATGCAGTCTCTTAAGAAAAAAGCCTTCTCTGCCCTTTCTTAATATATTTCCTATGTGTTCTGAGACCAGTCCAATCAGTCATTAATGTGGACCCCCAAGTACTTGTAGGTTTTTATTAGTTTTGCATAATAAAAATTCAGCACTTAACAATTTATGACGGAAAGAAATTGTGATACTTGGTTACTTGGAGATATATAGGTGGTATACCAAGAAAAAAGACTGAGAATCCCTGCTAAAGTATATTATGGAGCTGAAGCATTTTTAATTCCTGTTCAAAATGTTTTACTCAGTATATTGTTTGCCTTTCAATGACTTCCGCCCATTGCATACAGTTTGAGAATGTTGCCAGAAATTAAATCCTAAATAATTTTCAGAATTTGACTTTACACACTTGTCTACACTGAACTTTATTTTTCAAATGTTTATTCAGTTATAAGGATTGCATAAGTTTTTGTGTGCTAGTCCTGCTTCCTCCTCAGTTTTTGCTGTCCCTCCAAATACTGTGCAATCTACAGAATTTTCAAGTTTACTCAACTATCAATGTAATTAAAATAAATAATATAAATAAGAGAAATGGTCTCAGTACAGACCTTCAAGGAACTGCTCTGATGACCTAACCCCATGTGGCCCATTCTCCTTTTATCTCTGCTCTTTGTTTTCTGTCATCTAACCAGTGTGTAATCGAATTTTGTAGATTACTGCTGATGCCAATGGCTTCATAGCTTCAAGATTAATCTTCTGTACAGAATTATGTTAAAGGCTTTGTGGAAGTTGAAGCAAAACAGTGTTGGGAGTTTTCCTTCAGTCTTACTACTCCTGTTTAAAAAGTAATAGACAGGCCCATGGTTTCTGTGTCCACCTTTATTTTGTCCATCATGAAATTTTTTTATGGGGTTCGTTCACTTTAGACAGTAATGTAACCGTTTATACATAGGAATAGGAATCAGTTTTCCTGATCTTTCTCGTTAAGACAGTTTTTTCTTGTTTAATTTTAAATAAGTTCAAACTACCATTTTATTCTATCTAAAATCTTGGAGATATGATACTATTCTGTTATAAAACTATAATGTAATCTGTTCTGTCTTTGTGAAATGTTTATTTGATTTGTTTGGTATTGCCTACTCAATTCTGATCATAATTCCTTATGTATCTTATGTGTTTTGCTGAGAATTTGTTGCTTCATGTAGTACTGAATTACAGTATTTCCTTTTTGCTCATTTATTTATTAACTGTCACTTTTTTGTTTATTGCTTATTTGGACATTTTTGAGTACATATGTTTTTAAATCCACTTTGCATCACACATAAGGCAGGAAACCAGCCCCATTACAGTATATGGGAAGCCAGTTCATGTTTTCATTTGTATTTGTTGATCTTTTTTTCACTTTTACTAGGGTGCTTTGCCCACTGCTCGCTTGTTATTACATGATGCCTTTGTTAATCCATTTAGCATATTGTTAGGTTTTCATTTTATTTTTTTAGAATGTATTTTTTCAGTATACGCTAAAATACAGTATCTCTAAAATGGCAATATCAGCATTTATATTTTGCATTCTGTTTTTTGAATGTTTCTTCTTTGTGTAGCATTTGATTTCCTCAAATGCCCATGTTTAATGTTAGTTTTGACGAGTAGTTGGATATACAAAGAATACTTCATACCTACAATGCTGTTTATCACTGTAACTAAGTTGATCAGTCATTTCTTTTTCTTTTACTCTATATTGATTGTTGAAACAGACTAAAGCGTCACCAGTGTTGTTCTTGAGACAGACTGAGTGAGGAAGCAGTCGTCGTCAATGAGCATCATTTTTAGTTCTTCTGTCTTTCCCAGTCAGTGTTTGGGAAGTTGAGTACATTTATAATTGCCGTATCTTCTTTGTTGTATATACAGAATGTCTTATATCATTTCACACAATGTTTTTTTTTTATTTGCTACAATGTGGTGGCTTGTAACAAACCTCGATCACTAACTCTCTGAATGTCTTCTTTACTATTTTAATTTACAGTGATTCAGACATTTCTGGTCTTCTCAGTTGATATTTGAATATTTTTTGACATGAACTGCTACACTTCCAGTCTTATCCATATTTTTACAAAAGATGTGTATCTACTGATATTATATTCTTCTCTATCGCTTTTAATTACATCATATTTATTTTACTCCAGTATTACAGCTTCTAGATAATGTTTTTCCCTTTAGATTCATATTTTTTTTAGGATGCATCTTGTGTTTTTATCAGATTTTAATGCCATTTTTCCCCAAATTATTCTGTAAGTTTTTGTCTATGTTATTTGTTGTATTACTGTTTTCAAGTCATTTTTTGTCACAATAGTAGATTCACTTTGAATGATGTAG
Source organism: Polypterus senegalus (assembly GCF_016835505.1). NCBI lineage: Eukaryota > Metazoa > Chordata > Cladistia > Polypteriformes > Polypteridae > Polypterus > Polypterus senegalus. The sequence continues at coordinate 108,602,197 of NC_053159.1, read as the reverse complement.
CTTGTTCAATGTTGGCAGAATCTCATACAGTATAGCAGACTTTGCTTTTACCTTGCATTTGTTTTCAAGTTCTTTGAATTTGTTTTCCAAGTTATATGAACCTCTGCTTTTGAAGTCACTTATTCCAATTTTAAATTAGACAGCGATACAAACTAGGAAATTGTTTTAAGTTATCCTGAAGTATGGTTTTCACAATATTTAGTAATAGTAATATGCAAAAGTACAGTTGCAAAGTATTTTAACAAACAAGTAAAAAAAAAAATCATAACTAACCTATTAAAACACATTACCAGTTTTTCTATAGAAACTATTTTAGAATTTATATTAGCACTGAATACAATTAAGCTGTATGGATAAAAGCTTTTGGGTTGTTTAAAAAAATGGTAGCTTCTACAGACTTTTATAAATTAATTTTACATGAAATAAAAAGCTTTGAAATGAGCAGACTTTGACTAATTCTAAGCGAATGAATGTGTTTATTTGATCAGCAACAGTGTCTGTGCTCCAAAAATGGAAAACAAGTAAATGATTTCAACCTGAAATGCACAGTTAGAATAAAAAGAGGGCAAAAGCTTGCCTCCAGTCACTTTCATGTGGTTAATCCACAGAGCTTACATGTGCTTTAACACAAGTCTGCCACTGCTCAACACTTGTGGCCTCTCACAGGCCCTGATTGGAAAGGCAGCCCTACACTTGTCTGTCTTACTGTCAGTTAAGTATCCCAGGAACTAGCGGAGGGATCACTGTAAAGCTTCTTGTTGGACATTCGTGAAACCGATCTCTGACAACACTTCACAAGGAATGTGTGCATGCTACTTTTACTGATTGTGTATTATTTGAATGGGAAGCCAGTGCTTCTCACAAAAGCTTGTTGTGCTTAGTAGAGAGAGAATAGTTTTGGTTTCTTGTTCAACCTGAGAAATGATAGTGAAATACCAATGTAAAGTAACCATTGTTCCAGCTAATTTACATAATCAGATACCTCATTTCTGCATTCACTTGGCAGAGTTGGAGGTAGAATGTAATTAACCTGGGTAAGAAATTTACAGCGTTGAGTGTTCTTATCCCACAATCCTAAGTGGGGTATACAGGTATGGAAAACAAATGAATAAACCTATTAGTGTTAAAGCTTTTAGGAAACAAGACCAACTTAATAGGACTATTGTGTTGTATTTTCTTTTCAATAATTTAGTTCCTTGTTAATGAATTTCTTTCAATTGCTTATAAATAGTTTCTACTTCATGAAACTGACAAGCTACACATACTGGCGCAGATGGCCATGTAACCTAAACAGGAGTGGCTAATTCAGTTCCATTTGCACCTACATGCTCATGTTCAAGTGGCTGCTGCTTTAATCAGAGACATTTTGAATTAAAGTAGCCAAAACTATCCAAGTAAGCTCAAATCAAACACCTGCTCAGTGTGTGTAAAACACAGATCTTCATTTTAAAAATGAGTGGATGGATATTTCTAGTTTGATAAAAATAAGTTACATAAACATGTTCAATTAAAGCAATAGCTACAGTGGTACTCCACAACCAAGAATTAGTGTGACTGCGTCGGCTGCACAGGTGAGTGTGTGCACTACCCATCATAAAACTGCTAACATTTTCATTATAATCTGTAAGTAAAACTCTTCTTCTGTTTTTCCAGAAATATACATTTTTGATTGATGGCTTATAATTAGAATAATATTTTCTAAATTTTTAAACATTCTCTGACTTCAGTCACTAAAATTCTTCTTTTATGATAATATACCAAAAGGAACTACATTACCCTTTGGCTATGGCATGCCATAAAGCAAATTGCTTTTTTTCTCATTTTTGTTTTATTTTCCTACCTCTATTTACATATTTAAATTGCTCCCTGGTATCATGGAAACAGAAACTTTCAAGTGGCCTAATGATCTTTGCCATCTCTCATTTGTGTGACTCAACAATGCTAATGTAAAAACAAATTATCCATCTAGCGCTCTTTTAAGATTTATGACCAAATATTGTATTTTATTTGGATTTGTTTTGTCTTGGTAGAGTATTATATTACTCTACTTTCCCCTTTTGTATTATTAATATTTAGCCTTTATCAGAATGCCTCAAATCTCACAGACTTACGACTGTTTATAAGGTATCGTACCATATAACTTCTCCCCACCTTCTTTTCTACATGTATAACCTCAGGCAATTAGGTGTAGTAAAAGACAAGCAGGAGTTACAATTTAAACAATGTATTATTGATAATAACAATATGCAAAGTACATTTGATACAACCTGATAAATGTTGATGTGTTTCAGACGGCACACAGACTTGTTAGTTACTTAAAATGTCTCTAGTTAAGGCATCATTTTGTGGTCAGCTTTCTCCAGAACAGGCCACATGCCTGTCTCAAAATGGTTGCCGAGCTGTGCTCTTCATTGTGTTGTCCTTTTGAGTTCATGGTGTGTGATGGTCTTTCATCAGTTTGGTAACAGAGAGAGGGTTAGGCAAAGCAAGCAAATTTATAGGTTTTCTGTCCAACCCCTAGAACCAATAGGGTGTCATGGTACTTAAAGGCTTTTGATACAAGCCAGTTACAAACAGCCATTCTTCAGACCAATGGGGGAATAGAACACCTTCACACCTACCCCTGTGAAGCTTGGCAGTTAGGCAGCCTGACCTTTCTTTGGGGGTTGACTGGGAGTCCTGCAGAGAGGTATTAGCCAAACTTATTTGAGGTACTTCCCCAAACCCTGTTGTAAAATTACAAAGAGACTCATTCCTTATGAGATAATAAAAATTTGAATCTGAGTCGGCTGATATGATATGAGGAAGACTGACTCTCACTATCAACATAGAATTAGCATATGCCACCTAAAGGTGATTTGTTCATTTATGTCAGTAAAATGCAAAGTGAGAAGCTGCTTATAATCACAGCAGGTTGTAGCTCCTATTAACTGAAAACAAAAATCCCTCTTTATACCAACATAAGTTTATTAATGTTAACTTTTGAAGTATTGTCCAAAATCAGTCAAGTCAATTTTGATTGACATTTTTTATTAATCTAGTTGTATGCAATGCTATTCAGAACAGTTTAGAAAAGTTACAGGGCAAAATAGGTTTAGTCATGAGGAACATAACTGGAAACAGCATGTCTGATCATTTTCATGAATGAAGGAATGAATTATTTGTTTGATCTTGAATCATTATTTAAAATGCCACTTAAATACATTTTCAGGTGCATTCTGTAAGAATTATTTCTTATGTATAGTTACTTAATGTATAGTATTACATAATATGAAGTAACGCTTAAAAGGTAACATATCTGAAAATTTTTCTCATGCCATCCTGGTCCTTATGGGAAATATTGTTTGTCATATGTACAGAGTTTTTTTTTTTTCTGCTACATCATCAAGATGTGCGTGTTGGGTTAATTAGTGACACTTAATTGGTCTGAATGAACGAATCTGGGTGTATTTATGTCAGTTTAAGAAACTGCAGTACTTTCTATGAAATTGTATTTTTCATTTATGAATCCAAATTTCACTTTATTTTAATAAGATTATCATTCATTGCTTTTGTAGTCAAGATAGTATCTCTCTGGTTCTTATATAAATTAGCCAGTGAAGCTGAAGAGCCAACATAATTTAGTTGGGTTGCAATGAAAGTAACATTTTCTGAAATAAATTTTTCATGTGCAAGAAATCAAATAAATTTTATGTTCCATCACCCCACAAAATCATGTCTTTTTTACTAGAACTGTTTTAATTATAAAAAAAAAAGCCACAGGATACAATAGTCTAAATGGATAATTTGTTTTTACATTAGCATTGTTGAGTCACACAAATGAGAGAGAGTCTGCCAGCAGTCATCATCAATAAACACCAGGGACTGACTTCCATTGATAGTCAGGCATGCCTATGCCATAACACTACCTCCACCATGTTTCACAGATGATGTAATATGCATCAGATCATGAGCTGTTTCTTCTCTTATCCATACTCTTCTCTAACATTTTCGTATATATTGATCTTAGTTTACTTTGCCCATAGAAAATTGTTCCAGAACTGGACAGCCTTTTAAAAATGTTTTCTACCAAAGTCTAATCTTCCGTTCCTATACTTCAGGCTTACCAGTGGTTTGCATTTTGTGGTAAACACTATATTTATTTTCATGAAGTTGTCTCTTGATTGTAGACTTTGGCAATGATAGGCCTACCTCCCAGAAACTGTTCTTGGTATGGCTAAATGTTGTGAAGGGGGTTTTCTTAACGTAGGAAAGAATTCTGCAATCATCTAGTACAGTTGTCTTCCATAATTGTCCAGGCCTTCTGGAGACACTGATCTCACTGGTGTGTTCAACCACACTTTGTGTTTGAGCTCTCTCTCTGAAGGCTTTGTTTTGTTTTTTTCAGCCTAATGATCGCCTGTTTTTACTTGCATGGACAGCTCTTTGGAACTCATATTGAGAGTTCACAGCAGTGGCTTCCAAATGCAAAGTCCACAATTGGAATCAATTCCAGACCTTTTACCTGCTTAATTGTTAATGAAATAATGAGGGAACTGCTATGGAACAGCTTGCCAGTCAAAAATCAAAATACTTTTGAATTCCTGAAAATGGTTGGGCATGTACAAAAATGTCTGTCTTTTCTAAACAGCTCATACAATATTTTTTTAAACCCCTTAAATTAAAGCTGAAAGCCTGTACTTCAATCACATAATGGTTGCTTTCTTTCAAATCTATTGTGGTGGCATACAGAGCCAAAATTATGAAAATTGTGTCACTGTCTAAATACTTATGGACCTGACTGTATGTAGTGTAGCACTTAGAGAGGTTTATGTGACTCAGAACATACATTGATCCTTCCACCCATCCATTATAGTATGCTGTTTGAGGAGCATTTTCAAATGTAGTATAATTTGTTTGACTGCTTCACATATTTATTTTTACTGGCTTATTTCTAAATAGAGTCTTGAGTTGATACATTTCTATAAATGCATTACTGGAATAGTACATTTGTCAGAACAGATAATACAGGGTTGAAAATTGGAAAACATCCATTGAGGGCTGTATTCTTATTTAATTTAAATTATTTTCTGAACATATAAAATAGTCCAATAAAAAATGTTTGTAAAAATTATAAAGAGATTCATAATAAAGGTAAAGTGTCATGTGAAAGGATAATTTCCCCTTGGGGATCAATACAATGTACCAAATACTAAATAAAGGCTTTTCTTCTGCTATATATAAAGAAAAGTAAGATTATTAGTAAGTTATTAGTAAGTAAAAAAAATTCAGCAATGTGAAGCAATTGAGATTATTACAGATGTAACTTTTATGGACACAAATCTACATGTGTTGATACTACAGTAACTAAATTAAAAAAAAATGAATATAAAAATCATCTGGAAACAAACCATTAATAACGAGTAGGGTATTACAGTTTTGAAATGTGACTTTGAAAGCATATGTTAGCATTTAATGACAGTTAAGGCCTGGTCCATCAAGAATACAATACAAAATTAAACCAATGTGCTTTCTAGAGTACATAAAATGGCATGGACTACGAGGTAGACAGTTCTGTCATTTGTACATGTAAATGAGATTGAATCCTTAAAACCTTTAATGATGGATGAAGATAAAGATGGTTACTCTGTAGAAGACATTAATATCTGGGAAGTCCAAACATGAAGAAAATGCAAAATAATAATGGAGTAATAACTCTGCATTGAAAGGCATGTCCACAATTTCGACCACATTGCAATGACATTGTATGACATTCATTAAACAACAAAAAAAAATGATTACTACTTTGCGTAAGCTTTCTTTACAATTCAGTGAAATTCTGTTCAGGTAAAATTACTAAAATATGCTTCCCATGAAACTGATGTATGGCAAAACTATTGTTTTTTTGTAAAAATGCAAAGTACTACACAGGAATAGGAAGGTATAGGAATGAGTTTACAGATAGTCTCTACATCTGCTGCCTGGCCTGCTTGAGTACTTACCAGCAGATATCAAGGGGCTTTTCTGCAGCACTATCAGGAAAAAGCTCACCAACTGCCAGCCTTGGTCTCTCACCCTGGCTATTAGCAATTGTCAAACTTGAAGAGTGTTTAGTGACATTGAGCAGGTACATTGGACAAGTGCAGATAGGTCTTGCCTGCTGATCAAAGACAACAACTCCGACCCTGATAACCCAGCTGGTTTTCATGTATTGGGAATCTGGCAAGAAATCTTTTGGGGTTACTCTTTTTTTATAAAAAATTATTTTCTAAAGTGCCAGTATATCAACAGTTATCACTGCAGAGGTGTGAATAAGAAAGCACTGTGTTATGTTATATTTTTTTTTTAATGTTTACCCTGCAAACTACCCTGCTTTAAATGTGGTGGCTGTTCCCAGTTACGAAGATTTTAAAGGACTGGTTTTGGTAAACACTTAATAATTGCCTTTCATGCATTTATTACTGTCTCAGAGGCATTTTGGCAGACAGCAACATTTTATGCATTAGTGGCTTGAGTGAAATAATTCTGGCATTGGACTGATGCAGGAGAGAAATGAATCGAGTATAAAGCTGTAATTGACGTGTTTTTCTGGTTTAAGTTTTGACAGTCGCAGACATTATGAGAAGAAAAAGTTTGTCTGCTTCGGCCGAAACCCTAATTTGTAATTTCTTCTGTGGTTTCACAAACATTTAAAAATACTTAGATTTATACTAATTCGCTTATAGTCAGCACATGCTAGGAGGCTTAGGTACACTTCTAGGTGAAATGAAGCATCAAAATATATGTGGTTCTCTTTCTTAGCTGCCATCTCATTACATCATTTGTTTTTAGTTGCTACTTAAGAGTCTAGCAGAGTCTATTGTCTTAAGAAGAAATCTTCATTTATATTGAAATACTGGGATTAAATATACTGTGTAGTGGATTAGTGCCCTGTCCGAGGTTGTTTCTTCCCTTGCGACCATTGTTGCTGAGCAGGTTCTATCACACCATGATCCTGAAATGGAAAAAGTACATTCAGAAAGTAGATAGTATGATGAAATGGATTCATTATTATGTGAAAGAATGGTAGTCAATGAAGAGCCATTCATAGAGAATAGTTAAGTAAGACTCAGGAAGTGAGAGATTTATATCATCTAGAAGTTTGAGTAATTACATTCAAATATTCTACTTTTCAGGGTGTTCTAATTACAATAGCTTATTTAAGGGGTTTGAGTAACAGAGTGAAAACTAGTCTAGACAGCTGAGACTATTAGGCTTATGCCACTACTCAAGCAGTTGAATTTTATACTACAGTACATTTAATCTGTTACACTAACGAATGAAGTGAGAAGTACAGTAATTTAGACAAGAGTTTAAGATGGGGCAAACATGTTTTACAGCCTGAATAAACTAGTTAGGTCAAACTAAAGAAATTTTTATGCATGATAATAAAAATGAAAATTTAACTGTAGTGTTCAAAATTGGTCTGGCCTATTACAGTTCTGAAATGATATAACACAACAGTTTCAGTACATATAACTTATCAAATTCCTGGGTATTGTATTTTTTCAGGAACCTTTGACCGTGGTGTAACTATGCTTGAAGTCTGTGGCAGCTGGCCAGAAAGTTTTGGACTACGTCACATGTCTTCCATTGACAATACAGAGGAAGGGCTTCGGGAGAGAATTGCAGATGCTATGTCTGAGTCCCCAAGCCGGGATGTTATTGGTTCTGGGCCAGGTAGGTGCAAAGCTGAAAGCTTGGTTTTATCATTGGATCCCTTTGAAAATTATAATGAAATGTAAACTGTTTTAATCTGAGTTGTGTTCTATTATTTAGTTACAGTTTGGGCTATATGTAACACATTCACCAAATAACCCATTTTTGACTTAATAACTAAAACAAAAACAGTCAATCTATACAGATTACATCAGCAGAGGAAAAAGTACTTAGCTTTAGAAGATCAGGAAGTGTGAATTAATAAAAATAAAGTACAGGTTTCATGGAAAGTTGTGTGAAGCAAAATTTCAAGGCCTATAAACTTGCCGTGTCTAATTTTGGTGAATGTGCTCAGATTTCTTGAGGAAAAAGGTCTATGTTTATAAAGTATGGGGTAAGTCAGACCTCAAAAAAGAACCCAGAGAAAATTACTCCAGGAACAGATGACCACAAAATGTAAAAAGCAGTTTTTGTGGATGTTTCTTGTGGTATTTCTTATTACTATTAAATTAACAAACTGTTTGAAATCTTTATGTTCTAATCTGATTTGAAAATACATATACACATATTGTGTATATATAAATATATATATATATATATTATATATAATAATTTTACAAAATTATATGTGGTTTAGTTCTCTCAATTATTTACATGGACAGGCTTGGACTCTAATTTTCAAAGGTTTTTAAAATACAGTATAAATCAGGTCATTTATATTAAAACCAAAAGGGGAAATTGCCATTCTGACAATCCAAATGTTTAACTCATTTAGGAAGCAATGGCACTTTCTTCTGCTACTTAAGTGAACAAGAGTTCCTTTGATTTTGAAAGGAAGATGGAAGTTGGACTCTGGGTTTTGCTGCTCAGAGCAGAGAGGTCACAATGTCCTAATGCATTTAGCATTGACTGCTCCTTCTTGGAGCGCGTCTATTAGCCCCTAATTTAATTTGTACCTATTCATTTGCAGTCCCTGCAGCAGCAGCAACTTGGCCCTCTCTGTAATTGGTTCTGTCTCTATTTTTGCATCATTAGATTAACTCTGACTCCTGGCCACTTGTTGTCTGCGCTTGTCTGTTCAGTTATACAGCCTAATGTAACACAAAATTCATTAGTGATCACATTACATTCAACTCTGTGCCCCGGAGCTCTCTGATAAACAGATGTTTAACCCCTTCAGGTAAGACAATTTCTGAGGCTAAACATGCTCCAAAAAGAGACCCAGTCCAAAGAGCTTCTTACTCAATTAATGTACCTCCTAGCATCAGAAGTTGTTCCAGACTCATGTGAGCATGGTAGTGTCTTTTGAAATTAAGACACATGGTGTTACATGTTTCTTTTTTATTTCTCATGTTTCCCTGTATTGTATTAATCTCCTGCAAGATCCTTATGTGTGTCTGCCATTCCAGCTGAACAAGAGCCAGAGAAGTGTGGCTCAAAGCCTTAGGGAATTTATAACACATTACTAATATGACCCCAGGGGAAGAAGGGAGGGTGTGTCTATTGTGTTTATCTGCAGTTCCAGTACATGGCATCAAGTATTATATGAACTTGGAGAATGAAATTAAATCAATTTTGTATACACAGTAGAATTCTAGAATAGATGTACATATAAATACAGAGACAGATATGCAGGAAAATCTGAATTATGCAGGAAAATCTGAATTATCGGTTGTTATGGCAGGAACTTGAACATGAAGAACTGAAAAAGAAAAATGACCTATTATATCATTCATATTTCATTACTCAGTAGCAGACGGTAAGACCTTTCTCTGACCTGCAGGTCTGCAGCTTGGATTTCCTGCATGTGCAGGCATAGTGTCACAAAAAAAAGCAAGCTAATGAACACACATTTTTATATTGACCATTTCCTGATTTTGAAATTGTAAAACGTCAAGGACTGCTTTTCTTACTAATATCACTGGGTCAAATAATATTTGTGATGCTTATTTTTCCTAGGAAATAATATATATAAATGTTATTGTAATCCTTTACATTAGCACTGTAGACCTTCACAAAACTTCAAAGAGGATGTATTTGTCAGATGACTCCTTTGAATATGCCAAAGGTCACTTTTTTGTGATTTTTTTTTTTGTCTTTCCACTGATTAAATAATCTGCATGCTGGTAAATTACTCCCACTCCACTTTGACCTTTTCCTGTGTTATGATTCAAAGTGTTTGTTCACTTCTAAAAATACGTTTTATTAACATTATTTTTGCACACTTTTTCAAGTAAATTGGCATGCATTGCTTTGCAGAAGTTAAGAATGTCATTGCATTGAAAAATGTGTTGTCTCCTTATACTTGTCATATGTTTATAACTATTAATTGAGACACGTCTTCTTCCAAACAGGTTTATTGTACTCTGTTTGATTTACTAAAATGTCTTGAGGACATACTTTCTGAAATCATTTCCACAGCCAATACATCTTTTCCCTGTCTAGTGGGCTGACATTACTTTTCCATTGAATATCACATTTCAAGTACACTGTAAATACAGGTAACATAAAAATACAACATCCCAAAAATTGAGATCAACACTGCTTCATACAGTAGATACAAAATGGGTTGAGAGCCAGAGTTCTTCAATTTATCAGAAAAAGGACTACAATCTGTTATTTGAACATTCCAAATCAAATCAATTACTAATTTAAATACTAATGAAGTACTGTGATCATTTCTAAATTAAATGTCCATCCATCCATTTTCTAACCCGCTGAATCCGAATACAGGGTCACGGGGGTCTGCTGGAGTCAATCCCAGCCAACACAGGGCACAAGGCAGGAACCAATCCTGGGCAGGGTGCCAACCCACCACAGGACACACACAAACACACCCACACCAAGCACACACTAGGCCAATTTAGAATCGCCAATCCACCTAATCTTTGGATTGTGGGAGGAAACCGGAGCGCCCGGAGGAAACCCACGCAGACACGGGGAGAACATGCAAACTCCACACAGAGAGGACCCGGGAAGCGAACCCGGGTCTCCTAACTGCGAGGCAGCAGCGCTCCCACTGTGCCACCGTGCCACCTAAATTAAATGTATGTTGATTAAAATTTATTTATTTTTTCAGCATTCTTTATACAAATCTGAGTAATAAAAAGTTTGGTTAACATTTTGAAATCACTTACATTTTCTTATGTTTATTAACAATTTTATGGAAAATAATTTATTATGTCTCTCATGCTATTTTAGTGAATGTAATCGAGAGATCTGCATTTTACTGATTTTTCCATCCTGCTTCCCACTGCTCCTGACAAAATCTCATCCCATTTCCACCCACTTCTGCCTGCCTTCTCCCATTCCTGCAATTGTCTCATTCCTCACGCAACTTCAGCCCCATTTTCCCCTGTAGTAAACAATAAATTTTGCACATAACCTAGTGCATTCTTTAAACCACCAAATCTACAGAAAAAATACAATACTTTATCACAGTTGTACATTTTCCTCTACAAACTGTTTTGCATATCCTCCACAATGACTCTAGTAAATCATTTGAAAACTTTGCTTGAAAGAAAATGGAGATGCCACTGAGTCACAGATATGCATAATACTATCTTTTTTCTTCTCCAACTGTAAGTACTCTTTCTGTGAAATAGTATTGATTAGAATAATAATATGAAAATAATTATAAAGTATACCAGTCGTCCACTACATTAGAACCACCTGCCTAATAATGTGTAATTCAGCCTCAGCCGCCAAAACTGCTCAGACCTGTAGAGGCATGGACTCCACAAAACCTCTGAAGATGTCCTGTGTTATCTGGCACCAAAACATTAGAAACAGATCCTTTAATTCTTGTAAGTTGCAAGGTGGGGCCTCCATGTATCACACTTATTTTTTCAGCATATCCCATAGATGCTTGATTGGATTGAGAGCTGGGGAATTTGGAGGCGAATTCAACACCTTGAACTCTTTGTCATGTTCCTCACACCATTCCTGAACAATTTTTGAAGTGTGGCAGGGCACATTATTCCGCTGAAAGAGGCTACTGCCATCTGGGAATACTGTTGTCATGAAGGGGTGTATATGGTCTGCACCAGTCTTTAGGTAGGTACTATGTTTTAATGAAGAGATGACACTTGGATGTCTCTCCTGCGGGATCCATGATCAGTCAGCAATGGGTTTTCATTCCATTATTATGCCTTTTCAAACTCTGAAGTAGGGTGCCATTATTTAAATCTGTAGGATATTTAGCCATAAAGTTAACATACAATGTACCTACCCATGGCTCATTTTAGGTAAAGTTTTTTTTTTATTAAAAATACAATAATAATGCTTAACTGTAATTTTATTAATAAACGGCAAGATTTCTACTAATAGACATTTTCAGTGCAAGTTCTGATTTACATTTAAATTTAGGTTATGAACACTGGGAGGAACAGAATTTATTCAAAACCCAAGGGCCACGTGTATATAATTTATTTACTTAGTTTTTTCCAAACAATTTTCTGAGAGATTGATCCACTTTCTTACTATCTGCTTCTAACCACATGAATATACTGTAGTCTAATCACCTGCCTGTGCTCATATCTCTAAAAACCTTTAGTCAGGTTACAAGGCATTTGTACTTCTAATGTAGTCTAATATAGTATTGCTAAATGCATACTTTGCTTGCTTTTGTCTTTTTAATTTAAGTATACAGAATACATGACATCAGTGAAATTTCAATTGGCAAGAGAACATGTTCAATATCAAAAGTGACTCTGATTTACATGTCTTTGTTTTTTTGCTTTGTTTTAATGCAGTTGTTTTTTTCCATAACATTTTTCACAGCAAGCTCAGTCAAAAGACACTTTACCAAGCACATAAAAATGTACAACAAAGGATCACACAATGATAAAATGGATTACAATATAAATCAAATCACAATGAAGCACTGAAAATAGCTTGCAAATGTCCTGTCATCCATTAGGAATATAAAAATGCATCGATTTAGATGTTACTAAAGAGTTTGACTTCTGAGCCATGACTTTGTTTAATAGTAGCACAGCTTATCACTGTGCAATATTGAGTTTGGAAAATGGTTACATAGATAGATGATTACTAAGAGATATGGCAGGGGAAATGTGAAATGTGGACAGGACAGACTTTGAAGGTTTTTCATTTGTTTTTAACACTGTTTAATTTTGAACAGTATTTATATTAATGTAGTTATAGGCATTGGTTTTGACAAATCTAATTTCCTGATGATTCATTTTAATTCCTGCTATTATGCATACTGTGGTATTTTGGTACTGTAAGAAATACAAAATTTACTGTTGCCATTGCTATTTTAACTTTTTAACTATACATGTTCTGCCAAATTATTGCATTAGGTTAAAACTTGATTTCTCAGGTGTAAATTCTATATCAACACTTTTAAACTTCTAGATTAAGCAGTATTTTTTAAACATTTCAAAGATTCCAAACTGATCTTTTTTTTTACTAAAACCAATTAGGAAGTGAAACTGATAAGAAAGTAGTCAGCATGTTGTGTAATGTGTTTAGTATTGCTTTGATGGCTAAGTCAACCCATTTAATACAGTGGGAACTTATTAGCACCTACTGTACACCTAAAGGAAAATGAGTGTATAAAATTAGACAGCTTTTATTGAGAAAGCCATACTGAGCTTTACAGAATATGAAAAAGAGAATGATATACAAAATTATTAACCTTAAGACACTTTGCTGGTGTCAAATTATATTAACAGTCAACATGATTTGTCAAGGTTGTGTGCTCCTTTTTATTCCTAAATATGACCATAAGTCTCTCCCTTTTGTATACTTCTGTTTCTGCCTTACTACAGCTCACTTGCCTTCTGATTTGCTAGTAAGTTGCTGCATGCTCAAATGTCTGTGAGTTTGGGAAGGTGGTGTCACATTATCCTTCATTTCAGACATGCCTACAAAGGTAAAGAGTTCCTTTTAAAAGGCCTGACCACTGTCAAGCTCCATCTTACCCTACACACATAACTCCTTGAATGCATTAAAGAAGTAGGACTGGCTCAGTCTTGCTTCCCTCAAACACTTCTTATGCTCAGGTTCAAGTGACTTTTGACAGCTAGACTTCCTATGAGCAAACACTTAAAATGTCCTTTGCGCTGCCTATTCCATTATGTGACTTGCTGGATCCAATCACTATTTTCCTCAGTATTTTTTCTACATCCTTTTGTGTCATTTCCTCAGAAAATCTACTTTGATAAATTTGTTTGTGAGCAGAATATGAACATTTTCCTACGAAGAGCTTAACTCTCATATATACCCATATCCTGTACTCACAGGCAGGCATTTTCAGTCCTGGTTTGAGGGGAATTATTAGTGTAAGCCTTACTGATGTTCCGACCTTGCAGTATGGCTTGTCGAACTTTCACAACAGTGTGAAACTGGGTCAGCAATTTGAAACACAGGTTTGAATTACATACAGTAAAGGTTTGTTAGTTTTCATGATGTACTATTAAATTAGAGAAAATTGCAACAGTATGTATTTGGGGTATCTGACTGTAGTTAGGCTGTTTTAACACACTTTTGTACAGAACATTTTTTATATCCACAATATTAAATCCTTAAGACTATAATTTTTGCCTCTTCGATCAAAAGGTATTACAATTGCTTTATTGGAATGCTACATGACCAAAGATGAGTCATCATGAATGTTTCAGTGCACTAGCGTTGCAGGATCTGATTACTGTGGCTAAAGAAATGGATGTTACTTAGATTTAAATAGTTATTTTTTCTTCCATATTTCTGTACTTGGAGATTTAGTCCATATCCTGGTGAAAAAATATAAAATCCTTTATCATGTTTGTTAATACTGTGATTTTGGGATGGTTTTTACATAAACAAATTGGATTGTCAGGATCCAATTTAAAATACAAAAATCTAAAGTTAGACTATAGCCTTTTTACTTATGCTGTCTTAAACTTAAAGATACACTATAGTTATGAAAGTTCCTGCCCTTAAAAAATGCTAATTGAATTTTTTGCATTTAAATAAAAAACAGATGAGTCCTCTGAAGACTAGGCTGTCAATGTGGAAGTGAGAACGGGTCCTGTGATCTGGATAAACAGTGTGTCTTCATTTAGCAGCTATTATAAATAATGGGTTTTTAAATGCTTTGCAGGGAGCTCTCGTTGGCTCCACATATCTGCGACAAGGGCGGCATTGAGAAAGAGAAATTAAGGACAGCTTGCAGGCATCCGGTCAGAAGAGAATCCATCCTCAGCCTAATTCAGCAGCTCTGCTGTTTGTAATCACGGCAAGGAGTCTGCATGCTAACTGAACCAGCCTGCCTTTCAGAGACATTGCAATTGCCTTATTACTGCAGGGCAACATTAATAGGGGAAGCACTTTTTATGAAAAATAGTTTTATAATTTGCTTTCCGGAATGAACACTTTTTTGTTTTACTTACCCTGAAGAGCACAGGGAAAACTCATGTTTTTTTATTTATTTATTTTTTTTAAACTGTGGCATGAAATGTTCTTGGTGATGATTAGATCAGTGACAGTATGCAGAACAGTTCATCAGAAGTAACTTCCTGGCCATAGAGTTTGCCATCCCATTCATCTATGCTGTTAAGGCCTTCAATTATTATAATTAGTATAGAGAAGCAAAACAGTGGCAAGACTGCAAAGTTTTGAATGCTGTTGCCTCACAGCTCCAGAGATCCAGTTTTAAATAATGGCTCCTTCACTGTGGAGTTTGCACATGTACTCCATATATACATGGGTTTTCCTCAGTGTTCTCCAGTTTGCTTGTTATATCTTAAAGACATGTCTGTTATGTTAATTAACAACTTTGAAATAGCCCAGTTTGAGTGACCTATCTAATGAGCATGGTGCAGTAAAATGCCAGTATAAGAACCAGTTCCCTGTCACTCTGAACTAGATAGGCAGGTTAGAAAATGGATGGATAGTAGAATTAAAAGGTGTACTATTTGTGAAGTACAGATAAAGAAGTGCAGTGCAGTATTCTTACCATGTGATCTTTGTGATGTACCACTGGCAGAAAGGTCTTTTTTTATTTAAAGAACAAACACAATCGAAGAAACATAAAAATGTCAAAGATAATAAAGTGTCACAAGGACAATTCATGAAATACATTGCTTCTTGTATGGCACTGGTCCCTGTTAACCCTAAACACTAAATGAATTGGTTATAAAATAGATGGATAGATGGAAGGATATCAGCCATGAACATCTCTAACAGTGAAGAAAGGGTACCGAGAATTAGGCATTTCTATATTATAGTCTCTAGCCTGAAGCATTTTTAATTCATTCATATGGTATTGCTTTCAGATATGGCCAACAATTCTCTTCAGGTTTAGAATGACTTTTAAAATACCTAATTGGGAAACATGTTGAAACAAATCATGAAGGCCAGCACTGCAGCCAATTGGTTCTTGGCTCTTTAAACCTGATGCTTTGTCCATTGCAGTTGACGGAAAGCAGCTTTCCATAGATGAAAACACCATGTATAAACAGTGCGTACGCACAAAAATGTTGTGTATGAATGTTTCCGTGTTCAAATCACGATATATAAAACCTAAACTTGGCATAAAGCCATGCACATTTCCACGATACCTCATGCCCTGGCGTACGCAAGTTCTCCGCTTGGTTTTGCAGACTGGCGGCACCGAGCGTCAAAGCAGTGCTATTATTCCTGTGTGGTTATCCTTTCTTTTTCAGATCCACATCCCTGATGCGGCTTTATAAATACACTGAAATTAACCGCATATTGTTTATTACTTTAATACATCTGATTGAAATTAACCAGTAACAGTATAATGGTCCACAGAATGATCAAACTATTCTAAATACAATAGCTGCTTTAGTGTTGTTACTCTCACTGCACCTTCTTCTTCTTCTTCTTTCAGCTGGTCCCGTTAGGGGTTGCCACAGCGGATCATCTTTTTCCATATTACTCTCACTGCACCACTCAGAGTATTATTTATATCACTGTATCTGAGTGGGGAATCAACGATCTACAGAAGCTGAGAAAGAGAATTATCGGTATACATCATCAAGCACACGCTGCCTCAGCCATACTGTCTGTTGAACTGCTTTCAAACGGCAAATGTTTCAAAGACTTTCCTGTACGGACCTTGCGGTTCAGAAACAGTTTCATCCCAAGAACTATAAACGTACTCAATCAGTCCATCAAGTGCTCCTTGTAGAACTGTTTGTACTTAGAATTACCTCGCGTATTTACATATGATGGTGATATAATTTTTAAGATGAAATGCAGCAAAATATGTTTATTGTATTATACAGATAAAACTTTTAACTTCATTTAAATAATCTATATTGTTAATAATCAAACATGCCAGGACATGGTGCCACAGCGCTAGCTAGGAGCTTGCACTCCATTCACGGATTGTTCCTGCCTCGTGCTGTATTCTTGCTTGTGCTGGCGCGACACTGGAAGGATAGATTGATGAAATAGTTAAACACGTACTACGAAGATATTTCAATGTTCTTTAAAAGTTTTGAAGAATCTGCATTCTAAGCTTACAGATGGCTTAACGTCTATTACAGAGCGGAATGTGTGGTGATTGGGTATTTGGCGAAAGAAAAGTAAGGACAGAAATTGGAGGTTGGTACGTTTGAAAGAGACAGTACTGCTACAATAAAGTATTTCATCGAAGGTCACGCATGGTGCAGCAAGCACCTTGCGTAAGGCATGAACAATCACTGCGCCACCGTGTTCCCATGTTTAATAACATGATTTAACTCCTATCAACATGAAAATGATATGTATACATTCCAGTATTTTAATTATTCAGAGAGCTGTAATATCACGAATGTAATGGATTCTGTGTCCTGTCGGAGGAAGAGAAAGCCCGGAAGCACGTAGTGATTCACACACATAGAGCACATAAAAGATCAAATACAAAACAAAGCATTTAACATGCTACTTTACTTACAATGGGATTTGAGAAACTAGTAAATTAAATGATTTTAAGATGAAGTTAAAGTTGACATTTCGTGTTTTTTTCCCACTGTGTGCCTATTTTTTTTGTCTGTACCCTAATAAGCTTTCATATGACAGTTTCTTTTTTATTTCGAGCACTATGCAACTTTGTGAATTTGAGCATTCAAGTTTCTCCAACACTCTGTCACTCTTATCAACTTCCTTTTGTTGTTTATACCACTGTTTAAACCAACAAATAGTATGTTTTTCCTTGCCTCCACTTGGTATTCGCTAAAATTCTTCTAATTTTCCCCGTTCTTTTCACAGAATGCTGAGCTTAAGGGCTATTTATATTGATTTGCATATTCAAAGAGGTGTAATTCTGGGAGGAATTGGGGCAGGACGGCAGGCGCATGCACGTGCGTTACTTTTCACGGTGACTGGAATTTATGTAGTGGAAGAACGTGGAAGTTTGCATATGCACAGATTTATGCATCTGGATTTTTCTGTGCGTACTCACATTCCCGCTTTTGTGCTTATGCCATGATATAGTGTGAGTTCTACGCACAGTGTTATACATGAGGCTCCAGAAGAGGTCACGAGTGCTGTGAAGAAAGATTGCTCCAGCCATGCTGTGAGCTGTGATTAGGTATATCACAAGCTACAATGCCATTCAGCAAAACTCCATTGGAATTGCACATTATTTTTCTTTTTGTAGAAAATCCAGTGTCCTAGAAGTTAATGCGGAGATTATCACACTACCAGAATATAGCAACATTTTCACTCATTTGGTACCAGTGTGGACATTGCTGTTGATATCTTACAAGCCCATTGTGGAACATTCCAGTTTCAGCACTAGTCTGCCCACAATAGTTGCAGCCAAAGCAACAAAGACTTTTATAAAAAAAAATCCACTTGACAAATTTAGATTGCATTTCTCAATCTAAACATTGCTTTTAACTCTATTGATCAGAAATTGAGAAACAGCAGAATCAAAAAAATTGTCAGTTAATACATATGTCAATGCATATGTTTCCATGACACATGCTGGGCAATACTATTCTGTTCTTGTAGCCTCACTGCTGCTTCACGTCCAACGAAGTGAGTATCTCCCATTATTGCTAACAAATTGCCTTTATTAAGGATAGTGGTAGAGGAGAGTAACATTGTTTTTCTTTTTGCTTAAATAGAGAAAAGCTCTCTAATATCACAGCCATCAAATGTCCCAAAAAGTCCAACTAAGAAAATTAATTCTGCCAAGTGATTGAGTGAGATTTCTTTCATCTAATGCTTCAGGACATCTTATCTTGCATTCAATACCAAGTATTTTTCTCCCTTTATTTATATATATATATATATACGTCAACCTAGGAAATATACCTAGGTGTCAACCAAGGAAATTACCATATCGGCTTTCTTGATATTTTTGACCTGGCTTTGTTTACATATGCACTTTATACAGGAATTTACCAGTATATTACTAGGATACCTTACAAGCACAAAATGGGTAAATGACTAGATGGTAGAGAGTGCCATTTAACTCAGTGGAACACATTATTTCTCATACCTGGGTTAAAGCTGTCAAGGCTTCAAATATCTGAAATAACAACTTGTTGGCCTGATAGTATCCTAGTTGAAAACAAAACTGCAAAACAATGAAAAAATCTAAAAAGGCAAAGTAATAAACAGACAAAATACGATAATCAAAAACGGTTTCACATATCAGGGAGACAAGTTATACTCATTAGGCAATTCCCAGCTAGTTTGATATGCAGAGTGAGTCCCACAGCTTCTGCTGTTCTGGGTTTTCACTAATGTATAGCATCAAAGAAAGCTCTTAAAAACTATGAAATGTAAGTATTTAATCTACAGGATGTGAATCTTTTCCATCCTCTTCAATTAATATAGTGTAAATTTTAGCTACTGCTTATGAGATCTTCTGTGTTTGATAGCCCTTCAGATGCTTTTTTTAAATTTGTTGGTTAGCTTTTGTCATAATGCTAACTGGCTTTACGCTCTTCAAGTGCATCACTTAATCACAGTACATATTATTTTGGAACATTACTCACATGGAGTACTCTGTTCCAACATGTAAAGCATCTAGAAGAGTGATTTCTGTTTGTAATGTCCATACCATACAATATGATGGTGAAGAATTCCTAATTGACCGAGACTGACTTAATTACAATAATTCAGCACTGGCTCCATATTCAGCATCAGATGTGATTGGGGCCACACTATTGGCTATGGTCATCCATGACCATCACTAAAGATGTTAACTGCTGTTCCTGATGATAATGAGTTTTATTTTCCTGGGTCTTCATTCTGTCTAGAAAAATGGTACTCCTGCTTTTGTTGTGCTTGCTTCTTCTTCTTCTTCTTTGGGTTTCTTCCGTTAGGGGTCGCCACAGTGGATCATCTTCTTCCATATCTTTCTGTCCTCTGCATCTTGTTCTGTTACACCCATCACCTGCATGTCCTCTCTCGCCTCATCTATAAACCTTCTCTTAGGCCTTACTCTTTTTCTCTTGCCTGGCAGCTCTATCCTTAGCATCCTTCTCCCAATATACTCAGCATCTCTCCTCTGCAAATGTCCAAACTAACGCAATCTCGCCTCTCTGACTTTGTCACCCAACCGTCCAACTTGAGCTGACCCTCTAATGTACTCATTTCTAATCCTGTCCATCCTCGTCACACCCAATGGAAATCTTAGCATCTTTAACTTTGCCACCTTCAGCTCTGTCACCTGCTTTCTTGTCAGTGCCACCGTCTCCAACCCATATAACATAGCTGTTCTCCCTACTGACCTGTAGACCTTCCCTTTCACTCGTGCTGATATCCATCTGTCACAAATCACTCCTGACACTCTTCTCAACCCAATCCACCCTGCTTGCACTCTCTTCTTCACCTCTCTTGCACAATCCCCATTACTCTGTACTGTTGATCCCAAGTATTTAAACTCATCCACTTTCGCCAACTGTACTCCTTGCATACTCACCATTCCACTGATCTCCCTCTCATTTACACACATGTATTCTGTCTTGTTCCTACTGACCTTCATTCCTCTCCTCTCTAGAGCATAACTCCTCCTCTCCAAGGTCTCCTCAATCTGCTCCCTACTATCGCTACAGATCACAATGTCATCAGCAAATATCATAGTCCACGGGGACTCCTGTCTAATCTCGTCTGTCAACCTGTCCATCACCTTTCCAAATAAGAAAGGGCTCATAGCCGATCCTTGATATAATCCCACCTCCAACTTGAATGCATCCGTCACTCCTACCACAAGCCTCATCACATTCACACTTCCCTCGTACATATCCTGTGCAACTCTTATATACTTCTCTGCCACTCCCGACTTCCTCATACAATACCACAACTCCTCTCGAGGCACCCTGTCATATGCTTTCTCCAGGTCCACAAAGACGCAATGCAACTACTCCTGGCCTTCTCTATACTTCTTCATCAACACCCTCAAAGCAAACATCCCATCTGTGGTGCTCTTTCTTAGCATGAAACCATACTGCTGATCACTAATCATCACCTCACTTCTTAACCTAGTTTCAACTGCTCTTTCCCATTATTTCATGCTGTGGCTCATCAATTTTACCCCCCTGTAGTTAGTAAAGTCCTGCACATCCCACTTATTCTTAAATATTGGCAACAGTACACTTCATCTCCAGTCCTCAGGCATCCTCTCACTTTCCAAGATTCCATTAAACAATCTGGTTAAAAACTCCACTGCCATCTCTCCTAAGCACCTCCATGCTTCCACAGGTATGTCATCTGGACCAACGGCTTTTCCATTCTTCATCCTCTTCATAGCTGTCCTTACTTCCTCCTTGCTAATCCATTGCACTTCCTGATTCACTATCTCCACATCATCCAACCTCTTCTCTCTCTCGTTCTCTTCATTCATAAGCCTTCCAAAGTACTTTTTCCATCTGCTCAACACACTCTCCTCGCTTGTGAGTATGTTTCCATCTTTATCCTTTATTACCCAAACCTGCTGCACATCTTTCCCAGCTCGGTCCTTCTGTCTAGCCAATCGGTACAGGTCCTTTTCTCCCTGCTTAGTGTCCAACCTCTCTTACAACTCATCATACACTTTTTCTTTAGCCTTCGCCACCTCTCTCTTCATTTTGCACCTTATCTCCTTGTACTCTTGTCTACTTTCTGCATCTCTCTGATTATCCCACTTCTTCTTTGTCATCCTCTTCCTCTGTATACTCTCCTGTACATCCCCATTCCACCACCAGGTTTCCTTTTCCTCCTGCCTCTGTCCAGATGTCACGCCAAGCACCCTTCTTGCTGTCACCCTTACTACATCTGCTGTAGTTTCCCAGCTCTCTATTAATTCTTCACTACCACCCAGTGCCTGTCTCACCTTCTCCCTAAACTCAACCTTGCAGTCTTCCTTTTTCAACTTCCACCATTTTATCCTTGGCTCTGCCCTCACTCTCTTCCTCTGCTTGATCTCCAACGTCATCCTACAGACCACCATCCTATGCTGCTTAACTACACTTTCCCCTGCCACTACTCTTCTGCTTAGGATGTAATCTACCTACGTTGATCTTCCTCCACTCTTGTACGTAACCCTATGTTCCTCCCTCTTCTAAAAATACGTATTCAATACAACCATGTCCATCCTTTTGGCAAAATCCACTATCTGACCTTCATCCCCCTCCTTGACACCATACTTACCCATCATCTACTCATCTCTTCTGTTCCCTTCACCAACATGTCCATTGAAATCCGCTCCAATCACCACTTTCTGCCCCTTGGGTACACTGTTCATCACTTCATCCAACTCACTCCAAAAATCTTCTCTCTCATTCATTGCACACCCAGCTTGCGGGGCATAAGCACAAACAACATTCATCATCACACCTCCAATTTTCACCCTCTTAATCATTACTCTGTCTGACACTCTTTTCACCTCCAGGGCACTCTTGACATACTGTTCCTTCAGAATAACCCCTACTCCATTTCTCCTCCTATCCACACCATGATAGAACAATTTGAATCCACCTCCGATCCACCTGGCCTTACTCCCCTTCCATTTAGTCTCTTGCACGCACAATATATCAACCTTCCTTCTCTCCATCATATCGGCTAACTCTCAGTTAGAACCTCAGTTCCACTCTCTTTTACCTTCCTCCTCTCCTCCTGCCTCCAGACATGTCTCCCCTCTCTTCTTCTCCTTTTTCTTCTTCTTTGGCCAGCAGTAGCCGAATTTCCGCCAGCACCCTGTTGACTAACAGCACTGGTGGCGGTCGTTGTTAACCCGGGGCTCGACCGATCCGGTATGGAAATTTGTTTTGTTGTTCGCAAATTGATTTGGCAAAACTTTACACAGGATGTGTTTCCTGACGTAACCCTCCCTATTTATCCGGCCTTGGAACCGACATGAAGAAACACACTGGTTTGTGCATCCCCTGTGGCTGGGTTTTTGTTGTGCTTGCTAAACCTGCATAATCTACTTACAGGGTGGAAGGGGACATAGCCTAAACTAGAAATACTGGGAGCAGGAAAGAATCCGGTGCCGAAGAAATCCTACTGCATTGTCAGTAAAGTTAAAAATTCCTTGCTCCATTGGTGATTGCCATCATGTTGCAGTGATTTAAAATTACAGAAAATGGGCAAACGTTTTTCATTTACTAGGATGTTGGATTTGAAGCATTCAATTTGCTTTCAAAGTGAAAAGTGAAGGCTTCACTTATTTACTACTTCTGATAAAGACTCACTTGTAAAGCTTTTAAAGAAGAGAACATCTATGTTTCCCAAAATTATTTTACATACATACTTAATAAAGTTTTTTTCTTTATCTATACTAATAAAAGGCAAAGCCCTCACTCACTCACTCACTTACTCATTCACTCATTCTCCAAATTCCCATGTAGGTAGAAGGCTGAAATTTGGCAGGCTTATTCCTTACAGCTTACTTACAAAAGTTAAGCAGGTTTCATTTCGAAATTCTACACGTAACGGTCATAACGGTCAACAACGCCCGCCATGTTGAACTTTCTTATTTATGGCCCCATCTTCACGAAATTTGGTAGGCGGCTTCCCTGCGCTAACCGAAGCCGATGTACGTACTTATTTCGATGGTATGATGCCACTGTCAGCCGCCATATTGAACTTTCCAATGTCACTAATTCTCCAACTTCCTGTGTAGGTATAAGGCTGAAATTTGTTAGGCTCATTCCTTACAGCTTACTTACAAAAGTTAAGCAGGTTTCATTTCGAAATTCTACACATAACGGTCATAACGGTCAACAACGTCCACCATGTTGAACTTTCTTATTTATGGCCCCATCTTCACGAAATTTGGTAGGCGGCTTCCCTGCGCTAACCGAAACCGATGTACGTACTTATTTCGATGGTATGATGCCACTGTCGGCCGCCATATCGAACTTTCCAACATCACTAATTCTCCAACTTCCCATGTAGGTAGAAGGCTGGAATTTGGCAGGCTCATTCCTTACAGCTTACTTACAAAAGTTAAGCAGGTTTCATTTAGAAATTCTACACATAACGGTCAACAACGTCCGCCATGTTGAACTTTCTTATTTATGGCCCCATCTTCACGAAATTTGGTAGGCGGCTTCCCTGCGCTAACCGAAACCAATGTACGTACTTATTTCAGTGGTATGATGCCATTGTCGGCCACCATAT